>NC_047165.1:4723178-4750678 GCF_009819705.1 Hippoglossus hippoglossus
AAGGCCGAGTGTCGCTCTGCACTTCACTGTTTCCTCACTTTGTTAAAGAGGCAAAGCGTGAGTCAGAGCGCCCTGACAGAGAGAGAGTGTGTGTGTGTGTGTGTGTGTGTGTGTGTGTGTGTGTGTGTGTGTGTGTGTGGTGGTGGTGGTGGTGGTGGTGGGGGGGACTTTTAGATGAAGCACAACAACTTTGGTTCTGACTAACATATAGGAATTTAGTTTCAGTTTGACCCAGACCTCCTGTTTTGGTCAGACTAAGTTTAGGTGCGTCGGTCTGGACTCTGGCCTGAAGAACCTTTCACACCTGATATTTAGGTTGAGAGCCTGAACCAAACAAGGTGTGAAAGTTTCCTCAGACTCCTCGTTCCCAGATTCATTCAGACGATCTGGTCTCAACATCACAGAGTCAGTCTGGGACCACGTGAAGAGAAGGAAAAACGCTGAGACCAAATCCACCGACACGATGCTGGGAGAGAACGATCTGACGACTGTGCGCAGGAGAACCGAGGAGAGCTGCTGCTGTTGGTTCTACTCTCACTTTAGTTTTAGTTCCTGAAACCTGTGCCCGTTGCTGTGCTTGTGTAAGAGAGGTGGCGTCGTACCTGGAGTGAGGAGCTCGACTCTCTCTGTTTCAGATTCTCCGGTTGGACCCGAGCCTCCAGAATCCAGCAGAACATCAGGGACTGTCAGAGAAAATCACAACAACTTAAGCAGACTGGAAACACATTTATTTATTTGTATGAGCATGTTTCTGACATGAAGACAATTTATAGCACTTTGCATAATTAAAAAGTTAAGAGAGAAGTACAGATGGGATGATGAAGATGAAGATGAGGGCTCAGAAGTGATTTCTAAAAGTTCTCGTATCCTCTTGATGTTTTTCCCTGTTCTGTGCTCCAGATGAGTCTGATTTATTCACATTCATCTGTTCTGTGACAAACTGGAAGCAGAGTGAGAGCTGAAGCGATGAGTTTCTAACCTCCTGGAAATTAAAGCTGCAAATAGATTTCTGAAGCTGTTTTCAGACCTGCACTGAATCCAGATATGTTCCTGAAATGTTCCTGAAATGTTCTGGAGGTTCTGTATGTGAGAACGCAAATGTCTCAGTCATTGTCTCTGGACATTTTCTGGAACTTATCCTTCAGCCCCCTAGGAAAATGTCTGGGAAATTCACAGTGAGCGAGTGGACGTGTTGATGAGGTTTCTAACACCTGACAAATTGTCTTTGATTGATATTGAATAATATAGAATAAAACAAAAAGAAAAGACAGAGAAGAGAACAGGCGAGGACGACCTCCTTCAGAAATCTGGTAAACACTGCCCCCCCCCCCCCCCCCCCCCCCCCCCCCCCCCCCCCACACACACACACACACACACACACACACAGAAAATCTGGACTAAATTAAGCTTCTGAGCGACACAAAGTGAAACTGTTTTTCTCAGTGAACATTTCAAAATAGACTCCAGCAGAGAAAACAGAGCCGAGTGGACGAGGGGGGAAACCCAGAGTTTTTATTCAAGACATTTCCTAATTTTTATCATATTTTACTCAGTTCACTGCAGCTCCCGACATTTTCAACAGGACCTAAATTTAAATTCAGATTTTCAAACTGGTTTATGTGGTTTTAGCAGCAGTTACTTATTTTCTTTCAGTCCAGAGGAAATGAGGGATGAGTTCATATTTCCTCATCAGTCTGATTTAAGAATTTCATAAAAACATGACAATAATACATTTTTTAAAAACTATCTGTTACCATGGTGACAGCGATGCTGCTGCTGAGCTCACTCACCTGTTTCCTCACAGTTGTCCCCAACGTGTCCCGGACAGCAACGCCACTGCAGAGTGGTGTGGACCTTCTGCTTCTGTGTGTAGAGAGGTCGGGTGGACAGCTTGTACCTGCATGCACGCACACACACACACACACACACACACACACACACACACACACACACACACGTATTGTTTGTCTGATTTTATCTGAGTAAATGTATTTTGGTGATCCTTGTATCACTGCTGCAGATGTCGACACAGAACTCGTTCAGACTTGTTGTTGTGGCTCCAAACTTCAGGACTGAGTTTAATTTTGTAACTTTTATTTCTGTCACACACACACACACACACACACACACACACACACACACACACACACACACACACACACACACACACACACACACACACACACACACACACACAGTTGTAGTTGTACACTCACATGACCAGCTGACAGTCGGGGGTCCCGCTCAGACAGGGACTCTGAGACTTGATGGTGTACTTCTCTGTTCCACACGCCACCACCATTGTTACCACACGCTTCTGCACAAATTTACACCAGTTCCTGCACAACACACACACACACACACAAAGGTCAGAGGTCAAGCACAATGGTTTTTCTTGACTTACCTCCAGCTGTTATCTTAAAGGGACAGCTCATCATTTTTAGAAACATGTTTATCAGAGTTAACAGTGTGTGTGTGTGTGTGTGTTCATGGAGGAACAGTTAGCTGCTTTAAGTTTGTTTGTGTTGTCGGAGAAATTAATGTGTTAATGTCTCCGTAACATCTGCTCTGGAACTGACCCTGCATGGTTGTGATGTGTGTTTGTTTGTGTGCATGTGTGTGTTTACCATAATGTTTGTGCCGTGACTTCCTGTCACATCAGCTCCACTCTGGTGTTTCCTAATCACTTGTGTGTGTTTGTGCCTCTTTATACAAACTACGACCTCGCCGTGTTCTTCCAGAGACTCGCTGCTCGTTAACCAATCAAAATGACACATCGCTCTCAATGAGCAGTAACTGATGATGTTTCCTCGTGTGTAACAAGGAGAACCTCACGTTAACTCACGTATCAGAAACGTTCCCGAGGTTTCCACCTCTTTTGTGTTTTTCCTGCTCATGTGGTCAGAATTTTATACAGAGAGATGATCACACATCTATTGTTTCTACATGTGAACAAACTCCACTGACTCAGAAAGGCCCTGTGTCATTTCCTGTACTGTCACTTCCTGCGGGGAGGAACAACACACACACACACACACACACACACACACACACACACACACACACACACACACACACACACACAGCTTTTCTTATGAGGATTTTGCACAGACCTCAGGCCGAACCAAAACCTTAACCTAACCCCATCTACACAAAAACACACACTTTGAATTACACATTCCACATTGAACAGCCTTGAACCGAAATATTTTAGCTTAATTTCTGGACGACGGGAGGAAGAGCAGACGTGTTGTTCATCTGTATTTTCCTGACATGCTCTGGAGGTTCTGTGTGTGAGAACAAACATCTGAGTCAGTGTCTCTGGACATTTTCTGGAACTTTCCCAGCAGCCTCCTAGTAAAATGTCTGGAAACTTCCCAGTGAGCGAGTGGACGTGTTGATGAGGTTTCTAACACGTGACGGACGTGAAACTGGAAGAACACAAATATCTCAGGATGAAGAAGAGGAGGAGCCGTACACGTAGAAGACGAAGACGTCAACTTGGAAAGACGAGGAGGTTCCAGAGCTTTTGGTGATGAGGGCCGACGCCGGTGTGGATGAGCTGTAAACAACAACACTGATCTTTCCACAGCACAATTTATACGTCATGTCCTGCCTCCTGCTGCTCTACAGGCTCCGCCCCTCGCCTGAATGTTCCACACATGTTCCTGTTGTTGTGAACGAGGCCATGTAGGGAGACTTCCAGTGCCTTGTTACGACACAAAACCCAGGAAGCTCAATCGAGTCACTCAAGCATGACGTTTCTGACTTAGAGGAACCATAACAAAACGCGCGAGTGTTTTTTTCCCAGAGTTTTTGGGTTGGTAGACATGCCAGATACCCACATTAACGTGTAGAAGCACTAACAAAGTGGAATTTGCATGCTATGTCCCCTTTAAGCTTCAGGTTAATTTGACCTGCCAGACAAAACTCTGGGCAGCAGCTCCTCCTGACTCTGTTTCTCTTTTTGATTCTTCCTCATGTGATGCAGATTATTTCTCTGTCCTTGTTTAGCCTGAGGGAAAAAAAATCTCTAAATCCTGTGGCTCCATTTCTCCAACAGCAGAATCCTCAGCTGTGTCTCATCGCCGGTTTATCTGAGATACGCAGAGGATTAGAAGTTTTAACCAGTGAAGTGAAAACAGAGAAAACTCGACGCCTCTTCTCACAAACGATGAAACAGAAAGAAACTAACTGATGTTTTCATTGGATCACAGACGTGTTGATTAGAGTCTGTTTAACTCCAGAAATCACTTTAGTGCTGAACTGTTCTAATTTCCCCCAGGTTGAGATTTGCCAGTATTTCCCAGAATGCATTTGAAAACCCTCAGAGAATTGACTTTGTTAAATAAATCCAGAGAAGCGATAAATATTTGAAGAATAAATAAATCACGTACGTTTAAAATTCTGATCAGTTTCCAAATCCTCCATCAGTCTTTCATTTTCTACATAGTTTTTACTTGTTGTGTTGCTACTTAGCTAATGTGTGTTTCTTTGTGGATGTTTTGTGTCTTTTTGTCAATTTGTGGTTGTTTTGTGACTGTGTGTTTTTTTTTTGTCTCTTTGTGTCTCCTTGTGGAAATTTTGTGTGTCTTTGTGTCTCTTTGTGGTTGTTTGACTGTTGACTTTTTACTAGAAATCCTTCAGAATTCCTCTGTGACACAACCTTCAGACGAGTCAGAGTAAAGTGAGTTTCCAGTATTTCGTTTTTTGAATTCATTGTTGCGACATTAAAACACATCAGGCCGTCACCTCTGGATTTTGTTTCCAGACTAAAGAGATGTGACCTTGTGGAAAAGACGAATCAGTTTGTTTTCTTTCGTTTCCTCTTCTCCAAACGTAAACATCCAGTCACTTGGTTTGATTTTGATTCAGTCACTTAGTGAGAGGAGGCTTCACTTTGTTCAAACAGCTCGTCTCCTCCAGAACCAAACAAACTCTTCGGCTGCTTCACGAAAGAGTCGGTTGTGTTTTCAGAGCGAGACCTTGACTCGTCCTGAGAGACTGAGTGAAAAACCAGCTGAGGTCTGCAGGGTTTCTGCCTCAGGCCGAGTCCAAGAGACGTGAAGGATGTTTGAGTTGATGAGGAGCCGGTGGGATCGTCACAGGAAGTCATTCATTCAGATATCAGGCATCTACACGGCTCAGCTGAACCTGCACCATCCAATCAGATAAAAACTTTACTCTGGTGTCGCACAGAGATTCACTTTGAGTTTGTTGCTTTTCCCTCGTAGGAGAAATGAAAACAGTCTCAACATTAGCAGGAAAGTTCTCAGATTCAGACTCATCCCACAGAAACGTTCACCTCCCACCAACAGCTTCTGAAACATGATCTTATCTGTTCTTCTTTAGATTCATCTGCACAATCATCAGTTTGTCTTTAAATCCGTCTCATCCACATCAGAGCTTTTATCTTCCAGCTGCTGCCTCCTGATAGCGGCTGAGTGAGCAGACGATGCCTTCATGGTCACGTTATCTGCAGCTTCAGCTTTGATCTCAATCCGTCTCCTGACTGAGCTTCTTCTTCTTCTTCTTCTTCTTCTTCTTCTTCAAAATAAGAGCGTGGACTGCAGCAATTTCTCAGACACTAACATTAACAGTTCATTCAGATGATTCGAAGGTCAAACTGGACGTGATGCACCTGAACTACCTTTAAGACCAAGTCAGAGATTTGTCAGTGGAGAAATGAAAAGTAAAAAGACAAGAATTCTCCTTCAAGTTTCTCCAAAGCCTCAATCAGCAACGTTCTCCACCTTAACTACCTGTTGACCTCTGACCCTAACTGCCCTTCCCCAAATATAATACACCCCCCCTCATCCAGTCAACATTCAGCGTCCAAAGATAAAAACAGAGAAACCCTGAAAAACCTGCAGCACAAAGAGCTCCGTCATTACAGCAGTGTTTCAAGTGTGTGTGTGTGTGTGTGTGTGTGTGTGTGTGTGTGTGTGTGTGTGTGTGTAGTAGGGGGTCAGTGTGTGTGTGTGTGTGTGTGTGTGTGTGTGTGTGTGTGTGTGTGTGTGTGTGTGTGTGTGTGTGTGGGGGGGGGGTGTTGTAGCTAATGGAGGGTTGTTTTGTTAGCAGCCCTCAGGATCATTTTACCATGCAGGTCATGAGCAGTTTCTTGTGTGGATGTGGGTCAGAGCGATGGAGCCTCTGTGAGCGTACACGATAAAAATGTCCCCGGAGACATTTAATCCTCTTATTTAGTCTCAGAGACTCAGTGACAGACTCGTCTCTCGTCTCACGTCTCACGTCTCAAACACGTCTCCAAACCTCAAGCTACAGATCAGATCATACGACGGAATAACTGATGAAATGTGATTCATTAATGAAAAGAAACTTTTTACAGCAAGAAATATTTTATCACCTCCACGTTTCCAGCTGCTGTTTCCGATTAGACACGTTTTTGTGTCTCTTTCAGAGTGAAAGTGTTTTTACATCTGTAACTATACGACTTGAGGATAAATTGATATGTATTGATTCAGATCAATATCGGTAATCTTTTATTACCAGGACCTTGAATGTGAAGAGACACAAAACAACCATCGACTGTAAATAAAGATAAACGACATGAAAGCTCCTTAAAATGAAGCGAAATCACATTGATCGCCCTCTGGTGGCTGGATGCAGTATAGCTCATAAACTCCTCCATGTTAGAACCTAAACTAAAAAAATCTAATCAAGGTTTGATCATCGATGTTAATCTTCATGTTGCTGAGCTTCATTATTACTTAAACCAAACACAGTTAAAGAGAGAACCTTTCTCCTCCAGAATAAAATGGGGGAGATAAGTGGAGCAGAGCAGGAAACTGTTGACTGAACATAATGAAGATTAATTGATTGGAGTTCTTTAAAGGAAACTATGTGCAGGTGTGGTCAGAGGACGCACACACACACACACACACAAAAAAACTACAAATGTTAGAATGCTTGTGAAGCTACAGGAGAAATGTCCTGTGACGTACAAACGACCACATGATGTTCATTTTCTATTAATGATAATTAATCTTATGTCAGAGTTTTGTTTTTTCTTCTGTTCTCGTCCATTACTCATGTCAGGACCCCTCAGGTTTATCTGCTGACCCCTGTGACCTCAACTTTAACCTCATCCTGAACCCGACGTTCACCCGAAAACCAAGTGTGGCCCTCAAACGGCTCTTAGAAGATGTGAGTAGCCAACAGAAGGTCCTCACAAGGATAGACCTACAAGCACACACCACACACACACACACACACACGCACACACACACACACACACACACACACGCGCACACACACACACACACACACACACACACACACACACACACACACACACACACACACACACACACACGCGCACACACACACACACACACACACACACACACACGCACGCACACACACACACACACACACACACACACACACACACACACACACACACACACACACACGAGTCACGCCTAATGCACACAGAAGTACCAAACAGGGACTTTTAAATGTTTTGACTGCCAGCCTGAATATAATAGGCTGGTACCACCCAGGCTGTTCACACCCACACACACACACACACACACACACACACACACACACACACACACACACACACACACACACACACACACACACACAGGCTGTAGGCGTCGTCTCTGTGATCCTGTCGGAAACATTTCCATCCTTCACTAAAATAAAAGTTCTAACACAAATATAAAATCACTCAACGTCACTAAAGCATCAAACCGTCGTGACGTCACCCGTCGGTTTGTGAGCTGCTGTTCCGAAGAATTTTACATTTTGTTCATCGCCATTCCTGTTTTTTTTTTTAAACCAGAAGTAACCATATATGGAGGAGCGGGGGGTGGAGCTTGACTAAGAGCTCAAGGACACGCCCACCTACACCTGCCACCTGCTCCCATTTGGCGGTACCAGCTGTCAATCACACCGATACACACAGTGCTTTATCTTCTATTTGACTCTGAATGATCATAATTTACTGAATGAACATCGGTTGTATTCAAGAAGACTTGAAACTAGAGATTCAGACATAAACTCCTATAGGAAAATGTTTACTGACGTTTTATAAAGTGAGAAGTAGAGTCATTTGCTCATAGACTTCTATAGAAACAACCAGTGGAGTCGCCCCCTGCTGGTCACTACACACAATACAGGTTTCAGACACTTCTGCATTGGCTTCACTTTCAGACCCAAAGTTTACGTCCACGTTTATCCAGTTTATTTTCATTTACTTCACAGAACAGAACTTTATCTTTAACCAAGATGATTCTTATGATTACTGATTATTTCAGCACAGTTTCCTGAAGTCTGTCGTGATGACATGAAACGATAAAATGTTCAATACCACAAACTATTTAATTCATTAAAGCAAAAGACAAAGAAAAGCAGCAATTGTTCGTGTTTAGGAAACTGAAGACTTTAAATTAACTTTCATAATTAACTGATTATCAAATGAAATGTAGATTAGTTTTCTGTGAATTGATGATTAATCGTTGATTTCAGGGTGTTTGTATCTGGACTCACCCGATTCGGGCTAGTAGGTTCTCTCTCTCTCCCAGTGGGGGGGTCTCCGTGGCCTCCTGGTGAAACGTCCCAAGCCCCCCCACTCCCATTCCTCCTCCCCCTCCTCCTCCTGCTCTTCCTCCCAGCTCCTCCTCCTCCTCCTCCACCTCGGGGTCTCGTGCCCTCACCTCACAGTGAGCGCTCACCAGTAAACCCAGCACCAGCAGCAGCTCCCCCACCGCTGTCATGTCTGCTCCGACCACCACACTGAGTGGAGGCTCGCACGACCACCAGCTGCTTATAAACAGCTGGAGGAGAGGGAGAGAGAGAGAGGGAGGACACACCCCCTGTTTCCTCTGCTGCTGGTGTGTGTGTGTGTGTGTGTGTGTGTGTGTGTGTGTGTGTGTGTGTGTGTGTGTCCTTTTTTTTTTCTAATCTTGTTGATCTGATCCGAATTGCACAAGAAGTTAAAACGTCCCCCTCAGAGTAAAAGTAGTGCGAATGTTTGGAAATAGTAAAAGTAGAATGTTTACCTCCACCAGTTCATCTGTTGGTCTGAGTGAAGAAATTCCTTCATCGTTTTCTTCAGATATCGTGATCACATTCAAAATCATGTCTAGTGAAGCCACTGTGACCTTGACCTTTGACCTTTGACCACCAAAGTCTAATCAGTTCATTCTCGAGTCAAAGTGAGTGATTGTACCACATTTGAAGAAATTCCCACAAGGCGTTCCTGAGAGATCACATTCACAAGGACAGACGGATGCAGTTCGTCTCTTACGTTGGATCGTTAGCTTCTCAGAGCCGCTGCTAGCTCATTAGCTTCTTCATCGATGAATTGAGCAGATATCTTAAAAAGTTCTTTCTTTACTGATCAACTCAAATCTAATGTAAAATCTATTATTTCATTTTAAATCTCGGAGACCGAAGAACAATGTCCAGCCGTCCAAATACTTATGGCCTGGACTGTTCTGTCTCATGGTTTCTTCTCCTCCTCCTCTTCACTCCTTCTTTTCTCTCTTTGTCTGTCGTCATCCAGTTCCTGGAAAAGTGACAAGATGACAGGAAGTCCACCGACCTGCATGAGGAACGACCTCCTTCCTTTCTCCGTGTGTGTGTGTGTGTGTGTGTGTGTGTGTGTGTGTGTGTGTGTGTGTGTGTGTGTGTGTGTGTGTGTGGTCCTGTACTTTGTGGAGACTAAAGTTTGTGACCTGGAGAACGAGGACAGCGTCGGCCCTTTTCACCAAAACCTCTGGAATCTCCTCGTCTTTCCAAGTTGACGTCTTCGTCTTCTATGTGTACGGCTCCTCTTCTTCATCCTGAGTTATTTGTATTCTTTATTTATTTACAGTCTATGGATTTGATTGAGAGAAATGTACGCAGTGTCCTTTGAAAACCTCTGAAGCAGCAGATTCTAGTGAAGCCTGAGAGTCGGTGGGAGTTGGTCTGACGGTTCCTGTCCCGGCCGACAGAGCGAGGGGCTTTTCCACCGGGGGAGGTGGGGGGGCTCGTCGGTTGAGTGGGTGGGGGTCATTTCCGAGGATTGTTACTGAGCTGTGAGGAGGTGGAGGAGGGAGATTAGAAACGTGTGACGACAGAGAGAGAGAGAGAGAGAGAGAGAGAGAGAGAGAGAGAGAGAGAGAAAGTAGAAAAGAGGGGGAACTGGGCTTTTATTCTCCTGGTGACCTCATGGGTCGTGGGGCACACAGTGACCAATAGGGGTTGGAAGTTGTGTCCAGGGGCTGGTTCACACCTAGGTGTGAAGTTGAAGCACCCTGGGAGACTGAGTTCTGGAAGCTCATCTTTGTCTCCAGAACAAAGAAGACATGTGGTTGCAGGTTTGGCTTCACATGTAGGCCCAACTATTGTTCACAACTATTAGGTCCCAACATTTAAATAAGCAATAATTCATGAATAAACGTATATATAACTCAATTTAAAAACCTGAAACTCTCTGAGTGTTCAATCCTACTTAATGACTGATAATGTTATATTTACATTTCAACTTAAAAAAGGTCAGAACTCTGTTTCTGTTTCATAGTTTTTATTATTTTTATCACAATATTAAAATCACATCACTAGGCTGCTGTTGAATAAACACTTTTACAGACAGAATCATTTTGGCTTCATCACATCAAACAGACAAATGTTCATATATATTGGATTATTTCATATGTGAACAGACTTTATGTGATTAAACATGAATCATGTCTCATGTTTGAGTTTTAATAAAGTTTGTTGAATGTGAACAATGATCAGCTGTTATTGATAAATGTGTTTTTATGTGGATCTTCATCAGTTTGCTCAACTTCATGGATCCATACAAAATCTAAATGATAGAAAACATTTTCCATGAAAATAAAAATCAAATATATTATAATAATAAATAATGAAATATTTTTACACACGTGGAAAAGTCGACAGTAGAAATAAAAATGAGTGAGAAGTAAATGGAGAAATAAACAAAGCTTTAGAATAACGAGTTTAACATTTAAATTCAGAAGATTTCTCTTGAAGAAATAAACATGATAAATAAAATCTTTATCTCTAACTGCTCTGATCCAGCATCACAGAGACATTCACAGGTAACAGCTTCATGTGATCTCCAGTGCTAAAGTATGGAAACATCTTCTGAGTGAAAGTGTGTGTGAAGGTGTGAATGTGTTTGTTAGTATCAGGATCAGAGAACGACAGTTCTCCTCTGTTCCAGTCCAGTTTCACTCTGATCCTCTGGATCTTCTGCACAGAGAGAACAGATGATGCTGATGGTGACAATGCTGAGTATTTCCCTTCACAGAACCATATTCCCCGTAATCCAGACAGTTTGATTCTCTTCCTCTGGACAGACTCTGCTCTTACACCCAGTATCCAGTAAGCACTGTTTCCAACCAGGACGTCCCAGCTGTGAGTCCCTGAGTTAAAACCCTCAGATCCCAGGACTGAGAAGTAATGATCAAACCTCTCTGGATTGTCAGGAAGCTTCTGTACCTGTCCTCGTCTCAAACTGGTCAGATCTTTAGACAGGACGAGTACTGGATGAGCAGAGTTTGGGTCCAGAACCACAGGACTGTAGGAGACTACGTCCTTCATCTTGTTCCAGATGTTGAAGCTCAGGTTGCCCAGATGTTTGGCCTCGTCTATCAGAGCTCCTGAGGCCAGCTGTGGGTCATCCAGCAGGGGGCGCTGCTGGACTCGTTCCACTGCAGCCTTGTAGTTGAGCAGGAACGAGACGTCTTCAGCTCTCAGCTCGTCCTCTGCGGTTCTGATTGTGTCTGAAAGAGCCGTTATGTCTCTGCTCAGAGCCTCAATCTTCTCCTTCATCATCCGACTCTTCTGCTCCTCTTCCTCCCTCAGTGCAGCCATCCTGGCCTTCTCTTCCTTCTCCAGAAACTGATGAAGCTTTTTAAACTGCTCCTTGATCTGCGTCTCTGTGAGTCCGGCCTGGACCTTAATGTGTCTTTCTGTTTGTTCAAACTCTACTTTAACACGTTCAAAACACTGTAACTTCTCCTTCAAGGGCTCCAGAGTTTCCTGAAGCTGCTTCTTGGGTTGTTTGGCAGCTTCTTTGATGGGTCTGAATCTGTGGTCGGTGTGTTTTTCTGAATCTCTGCAGACGAGACACACTGGCTGCTGATGGTCCAGACAGAAGAGTCTGAGTTTCTTTGAGTGCAGACTGCAGAGAGCATGTGAAGAGCTCTGATCTCTCTCCTGTAAGAAGGTCTCACACAGGTTCTTTAACGCCAGGTTAACAGGTGGTTCCATCATTGAAGATCTTCTCTTACAAAGTGGACACTCTTTTACTTCTTTGTCTTTCCACCAGCTCTTCAAACAGTCTTTACAGAAGCTGTGGCTACATGACAGAATGACAGGATCTCTGAAGACATCTTGGCAGACGGGACAGCACAGATCCTCTTCTGATCTGGAAGCCATTGAGTCTCCAGGTGAAGCTGAAAACAGACAGTCAGTCAGTCACAGCTCCACGAACTTCACTGAGGTTTACTTCCACTCTGAGTCGAGGTGTTTGTTAAACTCACGGTCAGTGTGTGGAGCGTCGGCAGGTTGTAGTTTGACTCTTCTCTCCTGTAGCTGGACTCACTCAGGACGTTTGGTCTAGTTTGGTTTGGTTTGGAAGGTGAATGTGATCGTCTGTTTTTCAGCCTGCATCTCTTCAGGGAGGAACAGATGTTTCCTGGTTTCTCAGGTGAGTCAGGAGAGGGTGGAGCTTGAGATGCTGGATGATAAAACCTGTAAAACCTGAAACAACTGTACAAGCAGCTCTGCTGCCAGTAAAAACTATGCACCCTCCTTATGGACTGCACTCTAACACTTTAACTCTTAACTGTGCCAGATTCATCTGCCTGTGCAATATCAACGGTTCATGTGAAATACATTCACTGTACATATTCTCACACTGCACATATCTTTACTGTCTATACACTGTATACATTAGTTTAATTACATTCATATATTTCCATATTTATTTATTCGTCACACTTAAGTATTACATGTTACTTATTACACTGAGAAAAAGGATTTTTTAGCCCTGTAATGTTTACGTGGCTTGTTTGTTTAAATTCTACAATAAAATATTATTTAAGTGCTTTTACTTCAAAATGATGTGTGTTATTTAATCTGCTACCTGAAGTTTGTTAGTAATTATAAATCATCATTTTGATAAGTAAATTTTATCATTCACGCCAAGTAATATTAACTACCCTTCTGTATTGACTGCACGACCCGACACAATGAAGTAAAGTTTACTTGGGTAACTGAGTGAAATTCGAAACCCTCTTCCTGCTCAGCCAGTGACGTCAGATAGTTAGCGGTGAGACACTGACCAGAGCAGCAGCACTGACCCAGGAGGACAGACAGCACTGACCCAGGAGGACAGACAGCACTGACCCAGGAGGACAGACAGCACCTGGATGATTTTACAACTCATTTGATGAGACAGTTCATGGATGTGAAGCCACTGGGGTAGGTTTTATGCTTAATTTACTTTGTACATTCATTTTAACTCATCTGCTAAAGTCAGTGTGTGAGTAGGCCACAGACTACTTTGTTAGCATTAGCTTAGCTTGCTAGCTATTATCATTCTGGCACATGTGCTGCTTTTCTAGACACACACCAGCTCATTTTTGTGGACATGTTTTAGGTTGCTGAAGAAGGGGTCCCAATGGTGTAAGCTATGTATCTTCTGTTTGTCTAAATGTATTGTGTTGTGTTTCATTACATTTATCTTAGTAAGTTGGAACATATTGTATCTTTCATTAAAATTGTTTAAAATAGGTATTGGTTAAACTGTATGGTAATTATGAAAGCAGCAGTTAATGTTGCTGCTCAATATTTCAAACTGAGAGAAGTGTTGTATTGTTTTAGCATGGTGTTTAACTATGTTGCGTGTTAACCTTTTGTTTTAGAACAAAGAGGAGTTAAGAAGGATCACAACAATTCCTCTCCAGCAAACCATTTGGTCAACATTGGACACTGGTTTTTCAGACAAAGGACAGGGTGGCTTGCACAAAAAAAAGTTCTATGCTGGACTCACTGGCAGGTAATGTCTAAAATTCATGTGATGATAATCTTATGTTGGGCTTGTGTACATGGTTGGATGTATGGATAACTGGTGACACTTGGTTCATTTGGTCAAAGTTAAATATTTGTATTAGCTTCCGCACCATTATTCCATCTCTACCTTCTATGTAAAGTCCCTTGAGATCATGTATATCACCAGATTGTATGTGTAAAAAGCAACCTCTTACATCAGTGTTGAAGGGGGAATAAAAGCTGCTGTTTCTGTAAAAACATCTGTTATTTCATGTTTTATAGAAGTCTTACGTTAAAACAATCGTATTGTCAAAAGTAGCTCATGTTAAAAATGCATCAGAAATGTCTGGATATAAAGTAAATAAAAGCTAGTTAATTTAAATATTTTCAAAATTAGATACAAACTTAGTTTAAGTACAATTTACTAGCAAAATGTGAGTATATTTTATACCTAAGGGTTAAAATTGCCAGTAAAATCTACTTAAGTATTGTTTATCTACCAAGTCTTAATAGTAAGTAAACTTTACTTGAGGATTTCTCCAGTAAAACTTACAAAGAATTTCTGAGTGAGAATTGTTTCCTAGCTTCTGCTAAGTAAATGTCACTCCAAATTGTTTTCAGTGTACCTGCTGATGTCCTTCTGACTCTCGCTGCTGTAATACTACAAATGTCCCATTGTGGGACTAATAAAGGATTATCTGACGGACAAATGATTTTATATAATTATCTTACTATTATATTACTTTTAAAGATGTTTATGTTTCAGCAAACTAGATTTATATGTCGTGAAATGAACCTGAAGCATTTGATGATATTTTCTTTGCAGAAATAAAAGCCCGACGCTGTGAATGAACGTGTTTACTTCAGCGGCCTCAGGGAATCGAGTTCATCGATGAAAACGAGTCGACACATCAGGTGAGTTTTCTCTTTTTCTCTGTTTATCTCGACACAAACAGACTCTTTGACACTTTTCACAACAGTTAATATTCAACAGTTCAGACACAGAAAACTCATCCACACTCTCATAAATAACATCTATGTATTTTCCATAAATATTTCTCTGAACATATATTTTTCTTCAGTGTTGTTTTTTACGATCACGTTGCTTTGAATGTTTCAAAGTAAAAGCAGCAGCAAAGCAAAATGCTTCTTTTTTATACATTTTGGATGAATACAAGTTTGAACATTCTCAGAGTAGCACCAGACAGTGTACAAGTACAAAATAAGTTTAAATATGCGTTTAAAAAAACAACGGTGCAGCCCCCCCCCATAAATAAAAAAAAAACATAACTGAAGCAAACAAACAGGTAGAAAGACCCTGAAAGGCACTTAAGTGATGAGACACCCAAATGAGACGTGACTTTACAAACTCAAGGATGTTTCTGTAAATATAATTCAATATAATTTCTTCCAACGCAGAAGGAGTCTGACCAGAATCTGACTCTGTTACAGTTTATTCTCCAAAATGGTCCCATCAGCATTTGTAAACTCTTCATTTGATCGTTTTTGTTTCCGAGCGCGACGAGACTGGATCCAGGGGTCAGACGTGTGAATGATGCCGACACGAGCTCTAATTTACATTTGTGAAGAAGAAGAATGTGAGCGTCTCGAGATGGAATTTAATAAAAACTGATTATTTATTTAGGACGAATCATAAACTCCTGATCTCCATCGTCGCTGTGACTGATGAGACGATTAAAGGCACAAATAAGAAAATGATTATTTTGCCCAAAACAATAAAACAATCATAGACAAAAAATGCTGATACTGACTCTGCAGCTTTTCAGATCTTTATCCGGTTTAACTAAGAAAAGAAAAGAAAAGTTTGATTTAATTTCCAAGCTGTTATTCAGCTTCTGTGTTTGACTTTGAGAAACTTAATTATATTTATCAGAATGATAAAGAATCATCAGAAAAAAGTTCAGTATCATGTTATAATGTGAGAGGTTCAAGATGTTTTTCATGTTACAACAAGATATTTTCACTTATGAGATAAAAACATTATCAAACAAGAGTTTCAGGGGAATAAAACGGGTGTGCGAATATTTCCGACTTGTGTGATTTAGTTGTGAATGTTTTGTGCGTCTGGCCCCTGGACAGGAGGAAACTATTTAATGACAAAAACTGAAACTTGTAACATGGTTTGTTTGTTTTTCCACTTTCTGATGATAGTTTACGAGCTTTAATCGACAGATTCATTCATGATTAATTTATCGTTTACAAACTCTCCACAGATCAGTTACAAGAAGAAACAAAATCCTCCTTTCACGTGACACTTTGTCTGTTTGACCACATCAACAGAATGAATCATTAGTGTTTGTTGTACGACTCCTGTGTCCTTTTCACCTGGAGCCTCCAGAAACTCTCCTGCTTTTATAAATGAGTCATTAACGTTTATAACTGCAGGCGATTCATCGACTCGTCTGAAATCAGGAAACTCATTATCGCTAATTCATTTAATTCTCAACATTTACAGCTGCAGAACTCACGACTTATTAAAAAGTGTGAAACACGTAATAGTATAATTTATATTTGACTAGAAAAACACTGATACGCCAAAACATTAAAGGTTTATATTTTATTTATTTTAATTGTTTATTAATGTTTAATATTTCTTTTTTTGTTCACACAGCATCTTCCACTGATATTCAGTTATTAATAGTTTATTTACTGATTATCAATAAAGTTTTACTCAGATTCATTCAAACAACAGAACTTTGATCATCAACATTTCATATTTACTTTTCTTTCTACATTCAGACGATTCTACATCAACAGCCAAAGTTAATAATTCTGCAGCTGTAAATATTCATAGAAAGATTTTTGAATCCTCATTGTGGGAACTGTTGTGTGTCTCTATCGTTTACTATGTAAGAGAAAAATAAAATAAAATTGATGGTTATTAAAAAACTTAAGAGATAAAAAGACAAAATGTCTCATAGAAGGAGGATTTTTCCCAAATTGGCAAATATTTGTTTTCATGAAATGCTTGTTAAAGGATTTATTAATCATAATTAAACCTTTTATAAAAGCAGCCAGGTCAGAAAGTGATTCACATTTTGTCTGAGAAGCTCAGACAGATGGTGCTGAACGTTTCTCTCTTCACGTCGTCAGCGAACGACCCGGAGACGCAGTTTGTTTAAAAACACACGGACGTTCTGAGTCAATCGGATCAGAACATGAAACCTCCCGTCACTGTGCTGATTGTGTGAGATTCAAACTGTAACCGAGCAAGAAAGTTTTCATCAAAACCATCTGATGTTTTCTCTGAGGAATCTTCTCTTTCCTTGTCACCTCTTCGTGGTTTCGTTGTGTGTCATGTGACCCATCATGTGACCCATCATGTGACCCATCATGTGATCCATCACGTGCTGTGGATCGATGGGCCGGCAGCAGTCTGTAGTCCTCCGCCCTGTCACCAAGAAAAAGGTCGGTGGTGGCTCAGGTTGTGGGTTCGATTCCCCCTGGATCCACTTGTGGTGCTCTTAAGGCGCTCTGGATCAAAGCGGACGGCAGAAATCTGTGCGTTCACAGACATTTCCACACAAACACACTGCAACAGACACACAACAGATGGCAACACATTAAAAACATCAGAAACTCAAAACTGTAACTGTGCGAGTTTCTGGTTCTCAGATGATATTTTCTACTATAGTCCGACTTTTTGTTTTGTTTTACATTCTTATGACTCATTATTCTGACATTTGGTCGTCAGCAATATTTCATAAACTAGACGATTTGAGTCTTGATAAAGTGTTTTTGTACGTAACTGATTTATGAAGTAAAGAACCTGTAGTAAAGAAAACTCTCTGACAACATGTTTCACATTGTTACGACTGCAGTTGAGCTGGATTGTATTTGTTAACGATCAGTTTACCTGCAGTCGTCTCCTCCTGTGCTGATCACGTATTTGTCGTCGTGGGAGAAGCGGATGTTGGTCACATGAGCCGAGTGGCCGAGGTAGCGCTTGTGTTTGGCCTGAAGACAGAAAAGAAATTTATCCTTAATCATAATTATAATAATAATAAATTAAGTGTGGTTGTGGTAATGTATTTTTCTATGTTTACGTAGAGTAAAAATATTCAACATCAGTGTTTTTTTTTAAAAGGATTAAAAACTGGTGAATTAAGGCACAAAGAAAATAAATAAATCAGCGACTCACAAACTTCTCTGTGCAGGGGAAGTCGAACAGTTTGACCAATCCAAAGTCGTCGCCGGTGACGACGTTCATGCCGGCGTGAGAGACGCAGGCACAGTTCACGTCGGCTTTGTCTGCGTTTCGAGGCCAAATCCCTAAAACCTCATCTCCCAGAATACTGAGGCAGAAAAACGTGTTGATTCAGAGCAGCTGAACGTTAATATTATTACTTTTTATCAGCCTGGAGTTAAATTAAAAAAGAAAAAAGGAACCTGTTACCTGGTCCAGGTCGCCCACGTGATTCTGTCGATGACGGTCTGGTCATTTATCAACTTCCCTGAAGGAACCTCGAAAACCTGCCGCTTATAAACTCCTGTGGACACCTTCGCACACAAACACACACACACACAAAATGTAAGGTACTTAGATAAAGTAAACTATGTATATATACTGTGTGTGCACATGTATATAGATGTGTACCTGTATGTAACAGCTGTCAGCAGAGAAGTCGAGCTGCAGGATGAAAGCAGGGATGTCGCTGCAGTAAACCAGTCGGTTCAGACTCGGTCCTCCGCTCACATCGTACACATCCACCGTGTTCTCCACGGAACCGACGGCCAACAGCTGCCGGTCCGGACTGAACCTGGTGATTAATAATGTCAAATGTTTTTCATGCTCTAATGTTCAGAAAACACATCCTCAGACTGTCCACTGCTGCAGCTCCTCTCTTCAGCCTCTGTCTCAAACACTTGGTTTTAGCTCCTGTCTCTTTAAGACCCCCCCTCAGCCTGCTCTGATTGGTCAGCCATGTCTTTAGACGCTCTCTCTCTCCTACCGGATGTCCTGGATGGTGACGCTGCGATCTCGTTTCTTCGCCCACATCTTGAGCGTGTTGGCGAGGAGGAGGAGGAACTCGCCGTTCTTCATCCCCACTGCCAGCATCTCTCCGTCAGAGCTGTAGGTCACACAGCGAGCAGCGTGGCCGACACACACCTTGTTCAACAGTTTCTAAACGTAGAGTGAGGGAAGGAAACAGGACAGTCACCGGTCATGAAAAACATAATTTCGCCCCCTGGTGGCTGGCTGCAGTATAGGTCAGTAATCTGTACCTTGTCCGTGAGGTCCCACAGTCTGATGGTGGCATCGTCGCTGGCGGTGACGCAGAGGTCTTTAACAGGATGAGTGGTCAGACCCCAGATTCCCCCCCGAGCGTGACTGTCCAGCAGCAGGTTGGACGCCGCGTTCTTCTCCCCGACCTCGATGACCTCCCCGTCCTTTGTCCCGACCAGGATCTTCCCCTGAGGGAGGAGGAGGAGAAGGAGGAGGAGGTGAGGAGAAAGTTTGGAGAAGATGGAAGAATGAAACTAATGAAAATTAAAAAGGTCTCACTTTTCCTCGGCAGACAGACCGGACACACTCCACCTGCTGTCCCGTCTCCAGCTGGAACGCTCGACAGCGCTTCATCTCCTGATCCCAGAGCTTCACGGCACCGCCCTCCTTCGTCCTGACACACAAGCCCCAAACATTTCATTGCTTTAACTCCCCTGTTGCAACGCCCCTACACAGAACACTTCCAAAAAGAGAAGACAGGATTGACGGACTCACGGCCTCTCCTTGCCACCGGTGACGATGAGGCCGTCCCTCAGCGTGGTGTACATGGTGAAGACGGGCCCGGTGTGAGCCTTCGCCACCACCCTCAGCAGGTAGTGGTCCCGCCACACATACACGTCCCCGTTAATGGCTCCGGTGAACGTCAGGTTATTCTGCAAAAACAGATGTCAACAGTAAACTAGAGATATGATGTCACTGCTGACAAACTGGATCAATATCAGGATTATTGATCAGGTATCAGTGAACTCACGGCTCCGAACGCCACGGACAGCATCGTCTGCATCCTGCCGTCCTCCACGGTCCCCACCACGCCCTTTTTGTACATCAGAGCACCACCGGCCAGCGTCCAGAACTTCACATGTTTGATTCCCACTGACACGAACTGGGAGTCCGAGTCCGGCCGAAACTCCACCACGAAGATCCGGTCCGGGTGTCCGCCTTTACTGCACACCTTGGATCCTGCACAGGAGACGTTTTTTATTCCTCTAGGAGTTTAATTAAAAAGTGATTTCTTATTTAATTGGTTGTATTTAACATCTATACCAGAACACACATATTTAATACTTTTGTGGGTTAAATTTCAGATTCTTTCAAACCTTGAAGGGATTTTAAATCAATTCTGCTCAAACCTCGTATCGTTCAGAAGCTCATTCCTGTGCCACTGGGCTTCTGAAATAACGTGGGTGTGTTTGATTATTAATCAGATATGAGTCTGACCTTCCTGCCAGCGCCACACAGTGATGGTGTGTTCAGATTCCACGCCGACAGACAGCAGCAGCTTCCCCGTGGCGCTGAAGTTGACGTAGCCGACGCCTTTAGCGTGAGGACAGCGCAGGATGGAGAGGGTCTGTTTGCTCATGGCGTCCCACACGTGGATGGAAGGTGTGGCGCCTGCGTGAAGGTGAAACTGGTCAGAGGACGTCGCAGAGAGAAAGTACGAGGGACTAAAATGTGACAACGACAGGAAACATTCAGGACAAACAGAGCAGACAGAGGATCAGAGCAGCTTCCAAACACCCTGAGAACCAGAGCAGCGTCAGCTCAAAGCACTGAGGAGATTCAAGAGCCAGGATTATTCCATCTGAAAGCTTCAGCATGATTTATAAGAGTTCAGTCAGACTAAATGTTTGAGTCTTCAGCTCGTCTCGTCTCTGGGTCTCAGGGTGTCTGTCCTGATCGGAGAGGCAGTGCTTTTTGTTTTTTTTACCTGGGAGTTCACTGACGTCACCTGAGGTGTTGTGAGAGCGATGGTGACAAATGAGGCCAGCCAAAACACACACAAACAAAAACAACAAAAGAACACACAAACAAATAAAACTGATGAAAAACGGACAGATTCTTGCTGCTTGAATTAGTTATTTTTCTTTTTAAAACACACGTAAGCGTCTAAAAGTGTTTTTTTTACAGACAAAGCTTAGTGATGCTAGCGTCATCGGCTTGTTTCTATTTTCTCAGTGGGAAAAAGTAAAGCAGGCAGGTTCACCAGGAAGCAGAGGAGAGAAAAGCAGGACTAATTTAGAAGTAAACACACTGCCATGCACACACACTCCTCCTGAACACCACACACACGCATTCTCTCTCACACCCTCACACACACACAGACACACACACACACACACACAGACACTGTACCGATCTGTCCGGTAGCGATGGTGTTTTTGTATTTCGGGTGCTGGTTGACGGTCAGACAGAGGATGTCGTCAGTGTGTTCCAGGTAGAAACTCTGAGTTCCTGCAGCAGAAGACAACACGTGGAACCGTTACTGACGATGTGACGCTCTCCCACTGGTAGTCGAGTCATGTGACCGATATGAACCAATCAGGAAGAGAACGTGCGCGTCTACGTCATCCTTTACTAAAGTCTCAGTTTCTGTTCGTCCAGACTAAAACACAACCCCAGAGTTTTCAAACTAAAACGAGACCAGCAGCGTTTACACTAGTCTCTGTATCAGAGGTTGGAAAAGCCTTTTTTAAATCTGTGTTTGGTCTCCACCATACGGCTCATACATGTGGATGTATGAACGATGTGTGGGTCATGAGTATGTGCCGTGCTGTGGTTACCGGTGGTGAGGCTGTGGACGATGGCCGTGGCGGCGGTGTGATAGACGATCTCGGAGCCGTCGTTGAGGTAGTGCAGGTTGTTACGACAATCGAAGCCTCGAAAACCAAACACGTGATCCAAGACCAGGTCCTGCAGAGGGACGGGACAGAGGTGGACATGAGGCCGGACGGATGGACAGACAGAGGGAGAGAGAGAAAGAGAGACGAACTTTACCTCGACTAGTCTCTTCTTCTTGGACACGTTGTTCTTCTGGAGTTTCTCCGGCTGCGGCGCCGCTCGACTCACTGGCGGCCTGAGGATCAATGAGTCTATTAATGACATCATCACTCAACCCGTTCAAAGAGAAATATTCTTATCCCAACAAGCTGACGTCTGGAGGACAGACAGGTGGAGACAGTGAGACAGCGTGGTCGGCCTGAGGGCAGACAGTCACACAGTAGTGTGTAGTGACGGACAGGACTGATGCAGACAGATGTTTGGAGTTCACATCTGGACGTTATCACCAAATGTTAAGTTACAACAAATCCATTTTTATTGCAAATGTTTCTGTGGCAGAGACAGAGACGCTACTCTTCCTACAAGGTTTGTGCACAATCAAAATCCTTTTAAAGCTTTTTCTTCCACGTAAAAAAAACCATTGTGTTGCTTTAACTGTCGACAGTGGTTCACAACATCTGGATCTGAACTGCAAACAATCATCAGACTTCTTCTCATGTTGTCTTTTATCTGTAGGTGAGTTCTGAGGACAATCGATTTCTTCTTGGACGCATGTGTCAATGTGAGGTGATGTCGACAGGAATGTGATGCGCGCGCACACACACACACACACACACACACACAGAAATGAAGAGATAGACAACACAAAGGAACAGGTAGTCAGGTGGACAGGTGTTACCTGGATCCCCTGGACAGCAGAGGGACAGAACCAAGGTACAGAGCTTTAGAAAACACACACACACACATACACACACACACACCCACACATAGTGACACACTCAAACACGCACACAGACACACACACAACTACACACATAGTGACCAATCAAACACAAACACACACACTTAAACCCACACATTTACACAGACACACACATAGTGACACACTCAAACCCACACACACACACACACATAAACACATAGTGACACACTCAAACACACACACACACACATATAAACAGGCCTCATGCTGCACAGAAACTTTAACGTGACTAACTGTGGCTCTAGCTACATGCTGACAAAATGCTAGCATGCTACTGCTGCTGCTCCCTTATATTTCAGTGCTGTCAGGCTAACATGCTAGCATAGCTAATGGCGTTGACAGGCTAACATGCAGAGGCTGTGAGGAGGTCTGAGGGGATCAGATCCAAACGCTCCCTCTACAGAGGAGGAGCAGCAGATGGACGACCAAAACAAAGATGTCAGAAAGATGAGGAAGAGGCAGAGGAGGTCGTTTTAAATTTCAAAAGAGAGGAAGAAGAGGATGAGGAGGAGAAACATATGAAAGGATGACCCCAAAATAAAGAAAGAAATAACTACAATTTAACAGAGACATCATCAGAAACAATGTGAAGAATAGTAGAACAAATTGAATTCAGGGCTGTGCCAACCGAATCGAGCAAAACCGAGCGCGTCGACATCTTCTCCAGGTCCATACATTGTCTTAGTTTATTTACCCAGTCTGAGTTTACACATTTGTCTGATGACACTGTTGGCGTGTGTGTGTATCTTGTCCGGTATTTTTAGTTCCGCACTTTACCTCCATGTACTGTGAGAAAACATTACTCTTGTATTGGATTTTGGACAGAACATATAGGGGGTGGTTAACATTAGAGCGTGGAATCCGTAGATGAAACGGAATTAGGGACAAGACACAAAACTGTGTGGAAACGAGGCAGGAGCCTTCTGTCCGTATTTCTGCGCATCTTCTGAAAGACTTTTTCCATTAATTCAAATGTGAACCATTCGTGATTTTTAAAAGGTTATTCTGTCGTATCCCTGATATTCACCCACTGTCTCCGTCACTGTCGAGTGTGGTCAACTCTTTCCTGGAATGATTTATGAGCTACAGCTCACACAGTTTAATGAAATCACACCTCCTGTATCATATCGACATGTTCCCTGTCTGAAAAGCATCACCACAGTAAGTACCAGCTCATACTTACTTGACAATGCCCTGCCTCCAGGGGAATGCAAGTTAAAACACAACACAGATATTAAAGAATTTCTACCAGCAAGAACACTCAGGACTTCAGGGGACCACCAAGGGACAAACACTAAAAACTACATGAGGACACAAAGTGAACAAACCAACACTGTCCGAACTGCTGGGAGCTTCTGAGCGTCACCAGCTCGACGGGGAAGTTGTGGCTATATTATCACATTTTTAATTTCAAATGATCGAAATCTGTTAAGTCATGGACATATGACTTAATGGGCCGAGTGAGCACAGAGGTCAGAGGCTCCTGGGCAGTGACTGTTTACATTTATTATCAGTGGGTGTGAATAGAGGAGAAAATAATCACAAACAGATGGTAAATAAATATATGAAGAAACAAAATGACCACAAATAACGTTAAACAACTACAAAGAGAAAAAACTGCAAAAAACAGATGGTTAATAACTAATAATAAAGAGACAAAAAACAAGGATATGTCTGTGCCCGGAGCCTCATGTCCATGTTCCAAATATTTCAGTTGATCATCTTCAGTTGGAAGATGAGATGTCAGACTTTGGTTTTACAGAATTCATTTGTAAGTTTCCCCTGAAGACAGAAGCTCAGTGAAACTCTGAAACCTTCACATGTTCTCAGTGTGGACACACAGCAAACTGAGCCGTAACATTCAGGGACCATGCAGAAGCCTGTGCATGCATCCAGTACACACACCTACACACAGACCTAACAACACTGACACACTGGGAACAGTCACTGGGACCACTGACGACAACAAGATGAGAAGTTTCATAAAGTCAGACAGAGTTTGAACCTGCACCAGGAAGACAAAACCTACTGTGACCTCTGAGTCTGACAGAAGAGACTCATCTCTGTATGTGACGCGATTAAAACAACACGACACAACTTTTTACCTTAAACTAACAGCTTCATTAAAATGTATTTGATGGTACAAGGAATTAGAAAAAATATTTCTACACATTCTGAGGGATTGTCCCCTGGTTCCCGAAGAGCAGCTCAAACAACGTCACCACAGAATCGTCCGTTAGGTGATAAAAGAGTGTACAGAGCTGAGACTGATGTTAATCATGTCCACAGTAAAGTGTTAATGTGGTTCTGGTTAAAATAATATGAAGGAAAATTGGTGTTTAATTATGTCTCATTGAAATATTTGTAATTTGTATAATGTGAAAAAGTTAAATCTAATCAGTTAATCCATGAGTATAAGTGAACATTGGTGCCGAATGTGGAGACATTCTCTGAAGGCGTTCTTGAGATATTGTCTTCAGAAGAATGTGACAGACGGACAACCAGATATTATAATGTCTCCGGCCACTAGGTGGAGACAAATACTAGTTTCCACCAACAAGCAGATTTGTCTGGTGCAGCTTTAAACTCGAAATACCCACCTTCCCAAGACAAGTAGTTGTCATGGTGATTAATGTGTGTGTGTGTGTGTGTGTGTGTGTGTGTGTGTGTGTGTGTGTGTGTGTGTGTGTGTGTGTGTGTGTGTGTGTGTGTGTATACCTCTCCTCAGCAGACAGCTCCTTCAGCTGTTGATGAGGTTTGGTTCCCTTCATCTCTCGGATGCTGACGGCATAAATCTTGGTGCTGTAATCCACCGTCTTCTCTCGGGCGACGTCACTGTCGTAGCCTTTCAACACAAACAGTCATGACCAGCTGCTCCTCTGCAGCTCGACCAGCGTAGTTATAAACTTCACCCACCTCCATCCTCCTCGGTGTCGTCGTCCGACTCCTCACTGTCCACGAGGGGTCGGTTGTCGCGTAACAAAGGCCCCTCCCCGTCCCCACCGGCCACGCCTCCTCGTTCCCTCGCCCAGATCATCAGGGCGGTGTCAGCCCCGCCCACCGTCAGTAGGGTGGAGTCATCCTGAGCCCAGCGGACGTTGGTCACCTGAGCGCTGTGGCCTACGTAACGCTTAAAACGAGCGTACTGACCCTGGAGGGAGGATGGAGAAAAGAAATACACCTGCTCATTCACACCGAATCAATAGTATTAAATACTTTTATTATCATATATACAACATATCTTTAATTTTCAGTAATTTCAGTATTTTATTTTCATACAGATTAAGGGATTATTTATTTCACCCTCTGGAGTCTCTGGACTTTTTAAGGACATATCTCGACCAGAGGTGAACTTTGCTTTAAGAGAATCTTATGCTGAATGTAAAATCTGAGTGTAGCAGTGAACCTGTCTTACTCTGACGGGGTAGCTGAACAGCTTGAGGAAGCCGAAGTCGTCTCCGGTGGCGAGCAGTGCTCGGTCCCTGGTGAGCGACGCGGCGTTGACGTCGGTGATGTCGCTGTGCGTCGGCCAGATTCCCTCACAGCTTGAACCCAGAACGCACGTCCAGCTGGACCAGTCCATCCGCTCCAGCTACACAAAGAACAAAGTAATACACACGACAACATGAGGAAGACACACAAACATTTCTGAGGAGACGTGTCATCATCCACAGCCACATTATTGGATTTGAAAATGTATCTCTGAGCTTTCTATTTTATTCAATTTCATTATATAAGAGTGTTATATTTTTTATCCTACTCATTTTAACCTGTTTTCATTCTGTACTTGAGCTGCTGTAATACCCGAATTTCCCCAATGGGGATCGACACAGGATTATTATCTTATCATTTCTCCAAATGAAAAGCACCTTGTTCTTCCACTTCAGCTCCTGTTTGCAGTGAACTCATGGACATACAGATAAACATATCTGTTTCACTGTGATACTTAAGTAAAAGTTAAAAGTAAAAAATACTATATTATATATATTGATATTAATAAGTTCTGCAGGATCCCTCTGATTTCTAAGTGGCTTTCTGGAGGTTTGTTGTAGATGAACATCAGAGATAATAACGTCATCAGGAAGTGTTTAGATGTGTATGATGTTAATGTGTGTTTCATTTCTGTGCTCAGATCCGACTGAGTTATGACCTCTGCTGGATGTTCATGTATGTTGCAGACCAGATACACACATGCACGTGCACACACACACACACCCTGACCTCATCGTTCTTGATCGTTTGCCTTCTTCCTCTTGGGGCTTCGAAGAAAAGCTGCTCTTTAGCTCCTGTGTTGACCTGCAGCAGTTTACCTGCACACACACACACACACACACACACACACACACACACACACACACACACACACACACACACACACACACACACACACACACACACACACACACACAGCTAAGACACGTTTGGACGGAAGACGACTTCAGGAATGAACAGGATTAAAAAAGTTGTTTCACCTCGAGCGTCCCAGTCGATGTGTGTGATGTAGCTGGACGCTCCTTTACAGATCCCCACTCTCTTACTGCTCAGCACGTTGTAGATGTCCACGAAGCTGTCGTGTGACGCCACCGCCAGGAACTTTCCAGAGTCTGAGAGAAAATGTCCCACACAAGGATGAGTGGATTGTCTGGGTCAATATGTGTGTGCATA
>NC_047165.1:4753178-4765678 GCF_009819705.1 Hippoglossus hippoglossus
TGTTTCTGATCAGTTTAGTTTAAATTTAATTTAATTAAAAAAACGAGCTCAGACATCATGATTGACAGCTGAGACTGACTCGTGATTGGTCAACACACAGGAAACGATGCAGCATGTAATCCAGGGTGAGTCTGTAATTTGATCTGACTGAAATCAGCCTCACTCTCCTGCAATCAATCGTCTCGGAGCTGATTTCATTCATCACATTCTGCTGCTGCTTCACTTTCCATGTGAACGACGTCTCTGTCAGAGATCAGTTCGTGATCGTTAATCAAAATGTGTCTGTGAAACAAGAGCGAGGACATTTTCAGCTCTTTTCACCGTGTGGAAAATGAATTAAGAGTTTGTTGAGTCAGAAAACAGATTCGCCAGCTGAGGACGTGGACTCAGATGTTTGCACAACACTGTGTTTACACCTCATTATCTCAACCATTGTGTAAATTGTGTGAAATAAACTTTCTACAATATAAATGCTCTTCCACTGTCTACAGGGTATTTTCTGTGTGAGAATCTTCAAATGCTTCAAATCTCTAAAATCTGCTTAACCTCAGCCTAAAGGTTATGTAAGTCAATAAAGTGTAATAAATGATAAAAGTTCTAAAATTAATACAGACACACACCTTGTCCAGGGAGAACATGGCGAACACCGGTCCATCGTGAGCTTTCACAGTTTTCATCAGCAGCGGCTCCTTCCAGATGTAAACGTCTCCGGTGGCGGCTCCGGTGAACACCAGCGCCTCGGTGCGGCCGTAGCACACCGACATCATGGTCTCCAGCCGACTGACGCTCCTGAACACACCACGCCTGGAGGTCAGACCGCCACCTGGAGGACAGAGGTGGAGGTGCTCAATTAGACGAGCTGATCGCTGATCAATGTCCCAGGAGACAAAAGTACAACTCACTGTGACCTCACAAAATCCCCTTTACTTTGTGAACACGTTACCTTAAGAACCCCTCGAGAGAATCCTTTCAAATTTGGTACAAATGTTCACTTGGACGGATTAACTGATTAGATTTAGGTGGTTAAAGGTCAAAGGTCAAGATCACAAACTTCACAATTCTGCTGTTGTAAGAGGATCATTATTCCATCCCTTCAAAGCCGATTTAAACACATTTATTTGTAGAAGATGAAAGTGTGAATCCCAATGAATAAAAAAAAATACTGAGCGTATCATGTGTGTGTGTCATTAGATTGGACAAAGTTATTGTGACTCACAACTCGAGGTCACAGACTTTCACAAATGAATGTTTCACATTAGATTCATTTAAACTTTAATTGTCTCTTTTGGGACACCGGCTGCTGCAGCAGGGAAAGGTCAGCAGAGGACGATAGAGTATAAATAACTTAATGGTGAACTGGGGAATTAAATGTAGCACAAACGGCGAGAAAAGCACCAGAAACAAATGTTGTGTCTGTAAAACAGCCAATTAAAGAGAACTCAACCCATTTTAAATCGCTATTAGGAACTTCCAGTCCCGTTAACATCCTCAGGTCAAACTTTACGTTGTTGCAGTAACTTTAATGAGTGTCCTCTACGTTTGACTGAACCAGGGTTCTCTCCTGCAGTTTTACCTGCGTGCTGCCAGAACTTGATGTGTTTGATTCCCACGGTGACCAGTTTGTCCATCAGCAGGGGGTTACACTTCACCACAAATATCTTCTCCTTATGACCCCTGCAGACAGAGAGACACAGGTAAACGTCTGTGTACGTCGAGTGCGTTCATGTGAGAATACAACAGGAAAATGTCACAGTGAGCGAGTGGACGTGTTGATTCATTTCTAACACCAGGCTGCACCTGGCAGTGGCGAGTTTCTCTCCTCTCTTCCAGTCCCAGATGACGATCGAGTGTCCGTCATCGACTCCCACCGACACCAGACTCTTTCCATCAGCTGCAGGAGGAACACAGATATCAGATGTAATATTACAGCTGATGATCGGGGCCCTCGCACCTCCACATGTGGTCTGATCGATCAGATCTCAAAGGGACAGATGTTGATACCTGGTGTCAACAGGGTCACACACACACAAATCACTCTGTATTTACCACCTACTGAACTATGTACACATTATTCTCCTGCAAGTCACACACACGGTAGATACCTGAGAAGTCCAGAGCGCACACTCCTCTCTGGTGAAATCCCTTCAGTAACGAGAGGCACTTCATGGTCTGGATGTCCCACACATGGACGGCTGGATCTCGTCCCACCTGCACCACACACATTACAGGGTTTTATTTTCTGCATGTTGTGTTTCTGATCAGATTCTGTTAAACCGACAAACCTGAGTAAATCTGAATAACTGTTCCTGAGCCAATTCTGTCTCGTTTTTGTCACATCTTTATTTTTCTAATTATCTTAGAAATTGCACCAGTGTATGTATGTGTTTGTTCTTGTGTGCACGTGCTTGTTTGTGTGTGTGTGTGTGTGTGTGTGTGTGTGTGTGTGTGTGTGTGTGTGTGTGTGTGTGTGTGTGTGTGTGTGTGTGTGTGTGTGCGCACCTGTCCTGTAGCAGCGTAGTCCTTCAGCGGGTGGATGCTGAGGCTGAGGATGTCGTCGTCGTGGCCGAGGTAGAAGCGCTGGCTGTGCAGCTGCCGGTTGTAGACCACGCCCACCGCCGCCACATGATACAGCACCTCCCCACCCTGAGTGTAGAACAAGTTGTTCCTGCAGTCATAACCACGGTACCTGCACGAGAGAGAGAGAGAGAGAGAGAGCAGAGGCCGAGGTTTCCTACATGTGCTGGAAGTGGTTCACCAATCACAACAGGGTGGGCTGTGTCAAGTGTAATTAGAAAATAATGATCAAAGCACGTATCTGAGATATTTGAGCTTAATTTGTGAGCACGTTGTCCATCTTTATAAACCTGTGTTGCTGCAGCCTCTATGTGTATATGAGAGATGTCTGATCTCATAAGATCACCGGCTACTTATTCAGACACAACACCAACACGTCACTGTCATCACGTTTATAAAGAGGCACAAACAAACTGGTGTTACCCGTGAACGAACTGCAGCCGGAGGCCCTGGTCCGGTCCTCGCTGCCTCTTCAGAGATCCGACCTGCTGCTTCTTCTCTCTGCTCTGCTGCCGCAACTGAGGCAGGTCCTCCTTGTACACCTGCACCAACACACACACACACACACACACACACACACACACACACACACACACACACACACACACACACACACACACACACACACACACGTACACACACATGCACACAACCATGACAAAGAATATGGAAATTACTACATTTTCATAGCTTGACATTTCAACATCGATCTTCTCCATTTTTAAATTTCAAAAGTCAAAAAATAATTTCTCCATAACCTCAAAATGAAGTCATCTCTGTCCACACGTTTCTCTGCTTCTCTTCTCTGAACACTCTCTGCAGCATTTCGCCTGCTCATTGTTCATGCAAATTATTCTGCTGAGAGTGAGTCGGCGTGTTTCAGTCGTCTGGGAGTTTCACATGGAGAGACTTTCGCTCCCAGGAGGTTTAGGATTGGCAGCGCTCCACTTACAGAACTGCATATTTCTGGAGCATCGTGGTGGATCAATGCTGTCAACTACAGACCATGTAACTGGGACTGGCACGCCCTGCATTTTTCAAATATTTTCTCTAATTATTCAAAACATATTTTTCCTCTTCTTATTCTTCCTCCTGTGTGAGTGTGAGTCAAACACTGGAGGCTGAAGATAAACACCTATTTTTTAACATTTCAGGTTAGAAGAAATACTTGGATCCTTTACTTATGTTTAAAGATCAAAATAACAATATAACTAGTATTGCCACGCAGCGGCTGTCTCCACACACAACCAGTGCAGTTTCAGTCCCTTCAAGTGTTCCTGACATATTACACACATTAATATGCAGCCACCTCCCAAATCGACACAGTTCATCTCCCGGTCCAGGTGAACGTTTGCAACAAACATCCTCAAGGCGATTTTGAGATAAGATGTTCACAAGAATGGGACGGGCGAACAAGACTGAAACATGATGCCTCCAGCCGCTGTGTGAGGGCACGGAGGAGTAAACACAGAACGAGTGAATGAAGGAGACAAAAAGACGAGAGGAGGAAACTGAAGAGAAGGAAACAAGAAGAAGGATTTGTGAGAATGGAGTGAGTGGAGGGAAGAAAGGGAGGACAAGTATATGAACATGCAATAACAACAGTAAACAAATCCATGTTCTCCTGTTCAATTAAACTCAAACACACACACACACACACACACACACACACACACACACACACACACACACACACACACACACACACACACACACACACACACACACACACACACACACACACACACACACACACACACTCTGAGCTCTATCTCCAAACAGCACATTGTTGCGACACAGCCAGACTGACTGTAGTCACAGGGACTGGAGCCAGGCAGCGGCTGGCGCTGGAGATAAGGCGTGTTTCACGATCACCATGGCAACCACGCAGAGCCCTGCTGCTCTCAAGCTGATGGGAATAAAAAAACGAGGAGCTGATATGAAGCAGCGTGTGTTAAAAAAATAAAACCACTCTGCGGTACAAACATTCTGTAAAAAACACTTGGGAGCAGCGGAGGGTTTGGTGCCTTGCTCAGAGGCCAAAGATCAAACCAGCAGCTCGTACCTGTCGGTCGTAGTGGATCTGTGTTTCCTGCTCAATGTCTGAGTCGAGCTCCGGGACGTCCGACACGTCGCTGTCGGACTCCTCGCTGTTGGAGTCTCCATGACTCTCTGCAGAGGACGGGCAAGTTCAGTTTAACCAGATCAAATAAACTGTAACTACAATTATAAAAACTATAAACAGCGTTAATCTAATCACCACAAACCCTCTAATGTGAACACTCCTATGAAAAACCTACCTTGTATGTTGACGTCCTGTCCTCCGTTCATCACTGACTCGGGCAGAAACCTCCACTGGAAGAGGGCGTGGTCGGCCCCACCTGTGGTCAGCACCCACTGCAGGTCATGTGACCAGCGGACGTTGGTCACGTGGGCAGAGTGGCCGATGTACTTCTTGAATTTGGCTCCTTGGAGAAAAGGACGAGTCAAATTTTAACAACGAAGCTGATGAAAAGAGAAAGAAAGAGACGGAGAGAAAGATGAGACTGAAACCTTTCTTCAGACAGGGGAAGCGGAAGAGCTTCACAAGGCCGAGGTCGTCTCCGGCAACCAGCACGGCGGCAGAGTGATTGGCGTCCACGGCATTGATCTGGGTTAGATCTGAGTATTTAGGCCAGATGCCACAGACCTCTGAGCCCAGGACGCCACTCCACGATGCCCAGCGTTGACCTTTGACCTCCTCCTTACTGACAATGTGCTTCCCCACTGTTGGAGGGAGAGAGGAGAGAGGAGAGAGGAGAGAGGAGAGAGGAGAGAGAAGATAAGAGCAGCATCTTTTTCATTTTACATGAATCAAAATCCACTCGTTTATCTCCTGACGACGATGATAACAAAACGTCTATTCGCACATTTTTATCAATGATAATCATGCTTAACAGATGAAGTCGAGCAGAGGAAATGTGCACGGTGCACATTTGAATTGAGTGGAGCCCCAGTATCGAGGTTCCACAGGATACACATGTTTAGATAGTCACGAGCCAGTCTCAACTGTCACTCAAGATGTCTCAGCCCGTTTTTATATCGAGAAATAACTAATTCAAACCAAACTGAGTGCAGAAACTCACTTGGCATCCGGTAGAAGAGTCGTTCTCCAGCTCCGTCGTTGCTCTGCAGGATCTTGCTGTCCAGAGTCCAGTCCAGGTGAGTTATGAAACTGGAGGATTTACAGCATTCTCCCACCTGCAGGCAGACGGACAGGTGGAAACACAGAGGACGGTTACAACAGAGTTTCTGTACTTGTGTGGTCACATTACATCTGAGAATAAAAAGTTTTAACATCTAAATAATGCCTGACCTTCTTGTATCTCTGTGCGACGGCATAGATGTCCACCAGTCCGTCGTTGGAGCCGACAGCGATATACGCTCCGTCTGGAGAAAACTTCATCTCGTGTATCACCTCCTTCCTGTCTTTGATGTGAACGACCTCCGTCATGTCTCTGAGACACACAGAGGAGAGAAATATCAAATCAATTCAGTGAAGTGTGTGTGTGTGTGTGTGTGTGTGTGTGTGTGTGTGTGTGTGTGTGTGTGTGTGTGTGTGTGTGTGTGTGTGTGTGTGTGTGAGTGTGGGTGTGTTACCTGACTCTCAGCACAGTGAAGGATCCGTCCTTCATACCCAGAGCCAGCTGGGATCCGTCCACGCTGAACGCCACACTCCGCACCGCCTCCTCCATGTTACAGCGAGCGATAAGGGCATGATCCACCAAACTCCACAACCTGATACACACACACACACACTCTTCAATTTGTGTCTCTGTTTGGTGATATTCTCAGAACTTGTGCAGGACCCTGGCCTTGTAATGCAGCCGTCCTGTTAACCTGTCCTAACCTGACGGAGCGGTCGTCGCTGCCGGTGACAGCCAGAGGTTTTTTGGGGTGAACGTCCAGCGCCCAGAGCTCGCCCTCGCTGTGTCCCTGCATGATCAGCAGCGGCTTGTCCCGGTCCCTCACCATCACCTGGACACACACAGAAACATTATCAGTCTAAACTCTAAAAATGTGTTTTTGTTGCTCACCATTATTTCGTTTCTTCCTCGCCTCAAAGATCTCGCTGTCCTGCGTTCCTGCCAGGATCCGGTCGGCTCGCCAGCAGACGCTGCGAATAGACAGATCTGGACGAGGAAGAGGAGGAGGAGAAAGAACAGTTTGAGTTTGGCAGTAAAAAAAGACACTTTACAAATTGGTCCTTTCAGAGATTATGGATGCGATGGTCAGTGAGAAGGTTCTAGAGGTCGTCTAGGAGTTTCTAGCATCTTTTGGAGGTTTGAAAGGTCATTGACGACGTCGTAGCCAACCCTCTAGAAGGTTTTTGCAATTCTTTATGAGTTTTTTTGTCCTTCAAAACATTTCTAGTGGTCTTTTAAGGGATTATATGGTCCTCCAGGTTGTTTAACACCTAAGGGAGAAGTTTCAGACAGCTGGAATCACTAGCATCACTAGAAAGAATGAGGGGACATTTTTGGAAGAATCCCTCGAGTTGAGTTCACTCAGCTCTTTATCAAAATTCATGACAAGAAGCGTTGAAGATGTCCCGGAGGCTCATGGTGGAACATCATGTTAATGTTGGGACATAAATAAATGACAGGATGAAAAAGGGGGACAAAAATCGGAGCAGAAAAGAAGCCGGAGGGAGGAAAAGAGACGAAGAGAAGAAGTTATTGATCGGAGGAGATCAAATCCAGCTGTAAAAAGACTGGAGAAAAAGAAGGAGACAGGGCAGGAAACAGAGACGTGGACAGACGACATCCGATCGATGAGTATTGACGAGGAGGCGTCTCAGATTCATTAACTCAGGTAATGAGCTGGAAATATCAGTGTGAATCTTTACACTGACCTCCACTGTCCTGAGCTACACTGAGGTTCACAGCTAAATACGTACAGGAGGCGTGATCCTGCAGGAAATTCACTTGAATTGAACAGCATCAAGCTTCTCACTGTTTTTGTCTTTAAAAAAAGCTCTTGTTTCTTGCTAATTCACGAGTGCTCACACACTGTAGCTGGCCCCACACTGGAGGATATTCAGCGAGACTCTGTGTTTGATTCACTTTTCACGACAAATGTGGGGGCGTTGCGATCCAAGGCTGGTCTGTCTCTGGTCTCAAAGGTTTTTAAAATGATTTAATAAATGAAAATTCTCTGGTGTGCAGTAGATGTTTGGAAGGCTCCCACTTGATTTGTCTGAGGCAGCTGAAGAATCACATTAACTGTTGTCTGTATTTCTGCAGAGATTGAAAACAGTGGAGTCTGATAAACCATAAACCATTAGAAAGTCCCAATGTTTAATACAACCACTGTTCAAAGATATTCTGTCGCTCTGCTTTAAGCTTCACCTGCAGGTTCTTAGTTCAGATATGAAAGAGAAAGGGAGAGAGAGCAGGAACATCACATTTGAACTCTGTCAGGCTGGTTGTTATAATGAAATTCACAAGTTGTTCTCGGTACCTTCCAGCTTTAAAACACTCCTGTTCCCGAAGAATATAAAACCTAATTAGCAGAGCGGTTCAGCAGCGCAGCACGCGCCAATTAGAGCGTCTGCTGTCGCTGATGCCATGACTCAGCGTGTGATGTTTCCTGTAACTTTGTTAGGAACTCGTCCCTGGAGGCTCACGAGCCCCAACAACCTGATAACACATGAGTTTATGAAGCAAATTGGAAATAATTGGAGGATTTTTGTATAAACACAGGATAAGTGCTCATTACTGTGAGAGAAGAGGGGGGAGGTTTTCTAATATTCTAATAGCCAAGAGAAAAATTCACACTAACAAATCACTTCAAAACCTCACAGATGGTTCTCACTCTGCTTTTTAATATTCTGCCGGGTGTCGTTCAATCAGTTTTCAGCTTCTAACGATTAGTGAGGAGAAATATCAGTCAACAGCATGAGAGTGACTTAATTATGGTCATTTTCTCAAAGAGAATCTTTTTATTAGCTCTGCTGAGGTTATTATTTCAACCTTGTGCATGTGTTTGTTAGTCAGCAGCCTGGGTAGAGCAGCAGATGGCACAAAATTCTTATGCTTAATATGACAAAAAATACTTTTATTAAATAATATGAGTCATCAATTTAAACAGCGACACTAAAACACTTTGAGAAGTTGAATCTCTAACTTCCCCAAAATGACACCACCCCCAAACTCCAACTGGGAGCAGAGAAGATAAATATGTTACCTCCCTCATTTCGTCTTTTCTTTTCTAACTTTCTCCTCAGAACTCTTCCTAGAGGGCAAGTATAAAAGAGACGGGGGTTCACCCCTCTTTTCCCAAAGGAACAAATCTCCTGCTGCTGAGTGACATTTAGCAGTGAGTGGTTCAAACACTCACCCTCTCCGCCATTTTACAAAATTAGAATGGTTCCTTTCTCCAGGTGAAGACACAAGATGACAAACTTTTACTTCTCTGCTCCACTTGTTTTGTAAAAACTTCTCCAGAAACACTTTTCAGAAAAGGGACATGAAAATCAGGTCAATCCAGAGAGAGGACGACAGACTCAGAAGAAGGTGAATAATTCAGGCCCCCACTTCCTCTGCACTTTTTCAAAAGGAGAGTGAGGCTTCAAAACCTTCCACTGACAAAAGACTATTTCTATAAATGACCTTTTTCTCTCCTTTTCATTCTCTTCTCCAAAAGATCTAAAAGGTGTATCATAAAAATGTGACTTTAATATGGATACAAATCACGATTCTTCTGGCAGACAACACAACGCTGACACTTGCTTGAACGTGAAAACAAAACTAACCAGATCAAATTAAACTATGGAGCAAACACATGAATCTTGGTTCAGACTCTCAAATCAGAAAACTTTAACTACTGATTCCTCAAAGTTAGAAAATGACTAATAAACACGGATTGACATTAAGGTTTAAACAGCAGGTCAGAGTCTGTTAGAGGTTATAGAGACTGAAAGGCCACACATCTCATTAACAGGAGAGAGCTGTGCTTTTGTAAAGGTCTTTCACGGATGGTGATTTTAAAGTCCATGTCTTTGTCCGACACACTTCTCTGTCCGTCCTCCACAAAATGGATGAATGGTTTTTATCTCCACCTCCAATCTGCGACCTGTCTCTGAAAACCTCATTGTGCGTCATAGTTTAGAAGTGAACAAGGAAGAATGAAAACACTGAAGACATGTCTTCTTCCACCTGAGACAGAAACACTGAGTGAACATGATTCATTTACTAAATTAATATGAACCTTTCAAATAACTTGTCATATTAGTGTTTGTCTGGTGTGACATCGTCCGGTTGGGGGCGTACCTTTGTAGCCTTGCTCCGCCTCTCGCAGGTCGATCTTGGTGATTGGTTTAAAGTCGACATCCCACAGTCGGATGCAGCCGTCTCTGCCTCCTGTGGCGAAACCCTCCTCACAGAAATACATGCTGAAGATTCCGGCCTGTAAACACACACACACACACACACACACACACACACACACACACACACACACACACACACACACACACACACACACACACACACACACACACACACACACACACACACACACACACACACACACACACACACACACACACACACACACAGAGACAGGAGCGATATTAGTCTCTCACAGACATGTCAGTATTGGTAATAGCTCTCCTGTGTCATGACCCCTCAGCAGGTTTGAGTCTCACCCCGTGAGCCGCCTGAACAGTTCGTATCAGGCTGAGTCCCTTCCAGACATAAATGTCCCCGTTGAGCGCCCCAGAGTACGTGAGGTCATCTTTAGCAGACGCCACGCACAGGATGGTCTGCAGGTCGCCCGTCTTCCCGAAAATCCCTCGCTTCGCGGTGAGAGAGTTTCCACACAGAGACCAGAACTATGGCAGAGAGAGATGAGGACGTCAACATGCTCAGTAAGGTCGTTGAGTTGAAATTGTATGTTAGTGGGTAGCTCTAAATACTACAATACCCATGAGCCTCAGCTGCAAATTCAGACCATTCACACCCATTGCTAAGGTAACTGAGTTCATCCCCAAATTATCCAAAGTCAGGAACTGAACGGATCCAAAGTATTGAAGATCTCATCAGTTTAATCTTAAGCTCACAAGAGCAGTTCAAGCTCTGAACGTTCTGAAGTGAAATGGACATCGGGAGTTTGCATGTATGAGTTTGTTTGTGTGTCCATTGTGTGTTACCTTGATGTGTTTGACCCCGCAGCTCACCAGACGGTTTTGTTGAAACGGATCCCAGCAGACGTCGAAGATCTGGAGGGCAGGAGAGACGATAAAGCACACGCATACAGTCAGTGTAACACACACAGACACACACATACAGTCAGTGTAACACACACACACACACACACACACACACACACACACACACACACACACCCACACACACACACTCACTCACCCTGTCCGAGTGTCCGGTGGCTGTAGCCAGGATCTTTCCTCGCTTCCACTCCCAGATACACACTGTGTTCTTGGCATCCAGGCCGATCGAGGCTAACCGCTACACAGAGCGAGAGAGAGAGAGAGAGAGAGAGAGAGAGAGAGAGAGAGAGAGAGAGAGAGAGAGAGCGATGAAAAGTCATAAAAAACATAAATAACTAGAATGAGGCCTCACGGTTGAACGCCTCTGCCAACCAATCAAATTGCAGGAAAAAGGTTATGTCATGAACATCACATCTTTCAAACACGGCCGACAAACGCTTCCTTTCAATCCCGAGCATCGAGAGCTGAACTGTTTTTCAGAGAGATGATGGCGTCGGCCGGCAAGTGACCAACTTCACAGAAATCCTCCATAGATGAGCACATTTCATCTGAGCTCAACCTCTGTGGCCCATGAAGGAGGCGGCGTGTTCATCTGTCTTTTCTCTGAGCAAATCAAACTTTTTGAAAAACACGTTCTCTGAGGTGAAGCAGCAGCAGCGACGGTGCGGAAACAGAAATTGTAAAACGTTCCAGGTACGGTAGAATATTCTGACTCAGCAATAAATCTTTTGCACCCAAAGCCAGAGCACTTGATTTATTAAGAAGTGAGATTTATGATTGTTTTATTGATCCTGTGTTTATTCTGATTTACTCTGAGACGTTAAGTCTTTGCAGCCAAAATTCAGGCCAGAAGCTCAAACTGCAGACGCAGCAACATCAGGATCTTTTATGAAGTTACTTTGTGAAGCTTCAGGTCCCACTTTTTGGGTCCTAACACAAAAATCAGGGCGGAAAATTATCACAAAGTAATAAATGGTGGCTCAGTGCATGAAAGCTCATGGTTTCCCACGACAGGATTTACATTTACAGTGTGAGACAATGTGTCTACAGATCCTCCCTCTATCCAGAAATGAAGCTCAGGTGTAATTCAGCCCAGTACAACCATAACCATAATATTGTAAATCTCTGCTGTGACTCAGTGTTCAACATCACCAAACACAAGTTGAGTCACAGTGACTCACAGGGTTTGGTCCTATAAACTCTGCTTTAATCTAATGGACACCATAGACATGATGGTTACTCAAAGTGAAGTGTCCCAATGGCCCCGGTGGCTGCCTGCAGTAAGGGTCATAAACCCCGCCTCCTCCATGTTAGCAGGTGGGACATGGACCAAGTATAACAAATCTAAGTAGACGCTACATAAATCTTTGTCAAACATGGTGTTTGTCAGTTTATGTAGTTCTTATAACACTGATGTTTGTTCATGTGTTCATGTTTCTTATAAGTTGGGTTCAATTAGTTTTTTGATGATATAAAAACGGGCTGAGACGCAATGATTGACAGCCAAGCCTGACTTGGGATTGGTCGAGACTCCAAATGACACCACCAGCACAAAATGGCAGCATTCGTGTCGGAGACATTTTACTTTCCTTTCTGGATAGAGGGAGGAAGTGGAGACGCGTCGTCCATCTTTATTTACAGTCTGTAGTTACAG
>NC_047165.1:4770678-4870678 GCF_009819705.1 Hippoglossus hippoglossus
GCATAAATACTTGTGTGACGCAGCGAGAGCCAATCAGTGTTGAGATTCTCCTGAAGTTACAGAGAATCAGAAATGGACGACACCCCCGAATGTCATACATTTTTAAACCCAGTCTATGTTCTGAACAGCTGATATGAAACGTCTTATGAACACAACACTGCTCGGATTTGTTCTCCGTTACACCAGCGTGACTCAAGCCTTTATCCTGATTTCTGAGTCAAAACAACATTAAGCTCCAACAGTGGCTGCAAACATTTTCTTGACTTCAGCTCACACAACACCCTTCAGCCCCAAAGCACAACAGCACACAACAATGCATCACTGGCCGCTGCGCACGGCTGCCGGTCCTGCTGCTTACAGCGATGACAACAACGATGCTAGCCCCCTTCTTCAACAGCTTAGCCAATGAGCTCCCGGTGAGAGGGATATGAGCTACGCTACGCTCCAGAGGACTCCCTACCTTCAGGCACACACACACACACACACACACACACACACACACACACACACACACACACACACACACACACACACACACACACACACACACACACACACACACTCCATGCCCCTGGTCGCCCTGCTGGTCAGCCTCAGCTCTGTAATTAGTGTTTCTGGAAGACCTGGTTTTGTGGTCGCTGAAGATGAGGATGAAGACGATGATGATGATGATGAGCCTGCAGGTCCCAGCCTCTCTACTCTCAGTGTTAATCGATGCATAAAGTTCAACACTCCCTCAACCAGCAGTGACCCACACACTGGATTTAAATCACAGGGAAAAACTGTCTGTTTCACACCCTGACAGTAACAGTTAGTTATTAAACTGTAAAATCATTATGTTGTTTTACGTATTAATCAAACCTGCAGTCGTCTTTCTAATCTAAATTATCCAAATCTCAACAAAAATGTTGTCTATCTATCTATCTATCTATCCATCTATCCATCTATCCATCTATCCATCCATCCATCTATCTATCTATCTATCTATCTATCTGTCTGTCCGTCCGTCCGTCCGTCTACCTATCTACCTATCTATCTATCTATCTATCTATCTATCTATCTATCTATCTATCTATCTATCTATCTATCTATCTATCTATCTATCTATCTATCTATCTGTCTGTATAAAGATATTTCTATCTTCATTCCTGTTTCAGTACTAAAATCTAATTTCATGCTTCACAATTCTGGTGCAGGGATGAATCTCTCTCAGTCTCTTATCAACACGAGGTCAGTTCTTTGGGTTCATTTCAATTCAAGTAAATTAAAAAACCTGAATGAAAGTCAACAGATTGTTTTCACTCGTTTCAGTGAGCGACTCAACACGAGCTGTGGTAAAAATAAACTTGTTTTGCATTTTTATAAAGATGGTTTCATAGAAATGAACTGAGTCACTAGAAAACTGGAAAATAAATATTATTATGAAACATGATGGGATTTGGTAAATACTACTACTAATTTTAAAATGTAATCATTACAGAGCAGCTCAGTGTGTGTTTGTGTTTGTGTTTGTGTGTGTGTTGCATATGTCTTGTGTCTCTTGGGTGTTCTGCATGTCAACCAACTCCCTGCAGCTGGAAACACAAACAGTTGTGTGTGTGTGTGCCTGTGTGTGTTGTGCGTATGTAAATATGTGTGTGTTCTATGTTTCCACAGTGTCGTGTCTCTTGGGTGATCTGCATGTCAACCAACTCTCTGCGGCTGTAGACACCAACAGCAATGCTTTGTTTGTGTGTGTGTTTGCGTGTGTGTTTGCGTGTGTGTTTGCGTGTGTGTGACCTGGGAGATCACAGTTTTTTCTCTGGAGATGTGACATCTACAAAGCTCGTCGCTAAACTTCATAACGTTGTCTTTGGCGAGTGGACAAAAAACAAATTCAGTTTTTCACTGAGCCGAGAGCCTCCGTGTTCTCTGTTGCTTCTCTACCGTAACACAAAGACAACTGAGGAGACTTTAAAAGACAAAAAACGTAAATTTCAAAACAAATACTTGCTGGTGGAAAATAGAAACCGTCACTGACCTGAACGACCACTCATCCCGACCTGGTTGATTTAACGCTGTCGAGCAGAAACACCATCAAAACAACACAACAACTATAATGAGGTCGTTTGGTTTGGTTTACTTCCTCCTGAGCGTGTGTGTTAGTCGGTCAGGTTCTGCCTGCAGGCGACCAGAGGGAAGTGGGACAGGAAAAGGAAAGAAAGAAGAGACAGAGGACGACAGAAAAAGAGAGAGAGAGAGATGGAGAGAGAGGGTGTGTACTGATGAAGTGAAAATACAAACTAAAAGACATCTTCTTCAGCCACAGTTCCTCCTCATTCATCACCTCTGATCTTCTGCCATTCACAAATATATAATTAGAATGTCTCTCAGTAGAACTCATACGTCCAACAAAATCCAGATAGAAGTATATATGTGTAATATAAGTCCTCCAGTATGTATATGAATTATTCTCCAACCTTGACCCCTCTTTGCATCCTTTGCCAAGTTTGGAGTGAAACATCAACTCCTCCTCCTCCGCAGCATTCAAATCTTCTTTTGAATCCAAACCACAAAGTTTTAAGAGGATTTAAAATGATCTGGATTCAATTATGAATTTGTATTTGTTGAAATGATGTTGAACTCTGACCACAGTCTTCATGAAGTAAAGAAGGACCATGAGCCGCTGAGAGCAGGGAGAGGATTTAAACCGAAGTCAACAACGAACTGTGTGGAAGAGAGAGTAAAGTGAACAGATCTGAAGTGAGCTGGAAACTCCAGCTCTTTACAGCTGCCATGATAATCGCCGCTATTCAGCAGCAGCCCGACGCTTCGCCGCAAGACGAGCATAAAGGCCGATCGCCCCCCGGGAGGGCTCGGCTATGAAAGACCCAATGAAAGAAAAAGGCAGTCCCACTCTCTGCCCTTCAGAAGAAACTAAACATGGATTTAATGCGTCAACATGGAGCCTGCAATTACTGAAGTGATCCATCAGGCTCGGAGAAAGAAGAGAGAGCCGTTATGATTCAGAGCTCTCAACACACTGAGCGGCACAAACTGATTTAAAACCAGAAAAAACGCTGACGAGGAAGAAAAACTCAACATCCAGCTTCACTAAGTGTTTCATTTCTAATCCTACAAATTCATATTTTATAGGATCATTCAGTTTTAAACAAATTAAAATATAAATCACCAACACTGTCACCAGGTTGATTGTAGATAACTGTGGGTTCAATGAGCTCTAGGTCAAGCAGTTCTTTAGCATTGCTTTGACCTTTGACCTTGTGGAATTTGCTGACTGATCACCACAGACATGAAACTTTGAATGAAGGTAATAAATCGTTGGGAGCAGCGGCTGTTTGAATTAAACAATCTGGTCTCTTTAGATTCACATAAACACTCTTCACTAATTGAAAAAGCCGAATCGGCGACAGACTCATGTAAGTTTGAGTATTAAACTGTTCTGGTTGAGGTTTTTCTATTTTCCCCACTCGGGACCACAACTCATCACCATCCATCACAGTGTAATGGTGCGTTGGCAGATTTCCATGGTGACGGTGGTGCCAGTGGTGATGAAAAGGCCTCTGACTGCATCAGACCGGACCAGTGACGGGGATGTTTCCTGCAGCCGGTGCTAACAGTGCTAACAGTGCTAACAGTGCTAATACCATTGATACGATGTCTGTTCAAATCCTGTGTCTATGTCACTGAGAACAGACGAACATTTGAAAGATGGCCGACCTTAACGGTGCACGGAAAAAATAAAAACATATGTCATCACAAGTGGGGAAATCACATCAGAGTCAAGAAGGTATATTTGGTTTTCACCCCTGTTTGTAAAGTTTTTTTGTTTGTCAGCAGGATTACGCAAAAATACCAAAACGATTTTCATGAAACTTGGTGGAAGAAAGAACTAAATGGAGGCAAAGGATTTCCCCCCCACTTTCTTTAACATTATGAGATGTCTATTGATATTTTTTACTGATTTCCCACAGAAAATGTCATGAATCCTGATGACATTTTTTGGTCATACTTAGAAGACTAGGTTTCATGGGGGCTAGTATTTTTCTCAGCTGCGGTGGGGTAACAAGTAAAGCTACAAATCTTCAACTATCTAACTGACATCATGTGGATTCAGTAGAGAATCAACAGTTTATATGAATCTATAGAAGTTAGAGAACTAGGTATAATGAATGTGGCTCCTCCAGATGCAGCAGTGAACCCGCAGTCGGCTGTGAGGGATAATCTGGCACAAACACAAATTTAACACTTCTATCAGAGCACGAGCGGCTGAGGCAGCATCCAGCTTTTCAATTAGTGCCTCACACACACACACACACACACACACACACACACACACACACACACACACACACACACACACAACACACACACACACACACTCGGTACCGCAGGCTGCAGCTGGCTGGCCTGATGTATAAACTGTCCAAACACGCCTGCTGCTCTGATGACTCATGGGCTGTTTAGTGTTGGTGAATACATCAGGTGTGTGTGTGTTTGAGCGTGTTAGCATGTGTGTTAGCATGAGTGTAAGCTTGTGTGTGAGCTTGTGTGTGACCATGTTATTATGAATGAGTGACCTCAGTGAAACATCTTCCTCCTCTATTTGCTCTAATTTCCTCTCATCAACACAGGAAATCCCTCTTTCTCCTTTCGCTTCTGTGACAACGTCGGCGAAAAGTTATTTTTGAATTTAACTGAAAAAGCTCTAAGTCCAGTGTGGCCTCTCTTTTATCTCTGGGTTTGGTCTCCACCACTTCAGCTGCTAAATGCTCCACTGTGTTCAACAGCTGCTGCTCACTGCAGGAAACACAAAGTAAAGTTGTGCTGCAAAAACTATGAGCTAAAAGAGGCTAAAACGATCAGAAGCAGAGTTTTTCTGTGATTCTTTGAGCCAGAACCTGTTCAGCGTTGTTTCTGATTTGGAAACAGAATCTGGATTATATAATTATCAGATAATCCCAGATTAAAGGTGTTGGGTGTTTGCTTAGTTTTATGCTCTGAATTTTTTTTTAATTAGTTCATGCAGAGCCACAAGCTCCGCTGCAGGGTTTAAAGGGGTTCCCAGGTTTCATGGAAACATAGTTCATCTTGCATATATACAAAACAACAATCAAATATATAATTGAATCAGTGTGGTTTAAATGTGTAAAGAATCAAATTTTCTCCCAAGCTCAGTTTTCAAAATGATGTGTTTACGTTTGAAGATAAAGTCCAGACGCGTTTCTCTGTGGAAACTGTTCACTAACCTGCACTGGATCTGAAGCAAATGAGCTTCACTGAGGTTAGAGTCCAAACTTTATCACTGACATCAGGATAAATTGTAATTACACTGCAGATAATTATGATGAATAACTGTAATCAGAGCTCAAAGTGATGTTTTTCAACTCAACGATGATTCAAAAGTGACAGGAGCCTCACAGTTTAGAGACGGAACCATGTGACGAGTCAGTTTCTCAGTTTAACAACAACAAACGTCCACATTTATAGTTCTGCTGCTTTTTATCCCTGCTACGATCCACGGTGAGATCCTGAACCTCCATCTGACTATTGGTGCCACAACCAGGACACGTGTCCATCAGGACTGTAGAGACATGTCAACGTTTAATGTTCAGATTCTCGTTAGAAGAACCTTTCTCCTGTTTCCTCACAGTTTTAGCTCCACTACTTGTAACACACTTGAGAAATTATCATCATATTGGAGATACAATGAATATTGTGTATTTAAACTGTCACATAAGATTTTATATTTGAAGTATTTATGAGTATGATTTGGCTGCTGAAATGACTATTCACCAGTAAATAGTTTGAACTCAAGGATCCAGGTGTGGCAGCAGTCCTACCTGATGATGTCATCGTTGTGCCCCAGGTAAAACCTCTGGCTGTGCTCTCTGGTGTTGTAAACCACGCCGACCCCGGCCACGAAGTACACCACCTCCTTCCCGGCCGTGTAGTACAGGTTATTGCGGCACTGGTGGCCCCGGTACCCATAGACCCAGTCCAGTCTGAGCCGGCAGCCCGGGGCGCTCCGGTCCGACATGGCCACTCATCTGAGGGTCCACACCGTGTTCACCAGTTCGCTCCTGAAGCTTCCTTTGAGTCCAAGATCCTCCAGAAGAACAGGGTTCTGATCAGTTCACCGATATTTCACTTGTACAAATAACCTGCTGAGCGTTGGTGCTTCTCTTCAGATTATTCTGGTTATTTCCATGATTAAATGTTTGTTTAAATCAAGTATTTAATGTAATTTTCTTTTAAAGGTTAACGAGGGAAAATGTAGATGTTCCTCCACTCTTCATTCTTCTTTCCCCAGAGGACAAACTCAAACAAACAAGATGGAAAGAGATGAAAAATCTTATAATAATCTCAATATATTTATATATATAATTCTGCTGTAACCTGCAGACCTTATTTTTTCCTTATGAAGCATCTGTCATTTAATCTGAAGCATCGTCTGCAGCTTCACAACAAATAAACTTCTCACACACTCAGTTATCATGTCTCTGTAATATTTCCATATTTCCATAATCCTCTGTCACTGTTCACCTCAGAGCTGCAAATGAATGAAAATCATTTCACAGTTAATTCTGCTGACACGACGCTTTATGACTCTACTGCGGTTTGAGTGTAATTTACTTCAATGGACTACGAGTCTTTTTATTGTTCTCTATGGTGAAGTTACAGCTTCAATCCTATCAAATATTCATTATTCATAACACAAGACCAACTTCTCTGTATCCATCATTCAGTTATTTTAAGGAGCAGGAAGCCTGAGCCTGGAACACTCTCTGCTTCACGCCACCTACAAACACAGATAATATTTCTATCCTCAGCTTTCAGAAAAATGAAATATTATGATGCAGAGACAGAAATAAAGAAAAGACTGTAACGCTTGTGGAAAACTTCTCCTCGTGTCCAGGAACCAAAGAGGCAGAGACACTGTTGGAATAAAAAAAATAAAACACAGCGAATTGATGGAGGATTCTGCTCCTGGAGAAAAATAATCCCTCCTGACACTAATCCTCGACCTCGGGACCAGCCATGGTTACTACAGCACGGGAGCTTTCTCTTTTTTCTCCTGTGCGCTCACATCATCCCTTCCGCGCAATAACGCACGGCGGCGCGGGGAGGCGGCTCACGGACCCATTCACAAATCTGTGCGCGAGTAAAAAAAATCCACCAGAGTCACAGGGACGTGATGTCAAATGATCCAGAATCACAGAATATTTAAAAAAACCAGGCGGATTATTGTCCCCTGGGAGACGCTCGGACAGATCCAGAGAGGGAGCGACTGAAACCAGTGTTTAATCCCCGCAGATGGTCCAACTTCAGCGGGCAGAGGAGGGGAGAAGCCCCGGGCTCAGACCGCAGCATCCCGGCCGGATGACGAGTGAGGAGAGTCCCGATTCCCGTTGGGAGGAGAGCATCCTCCCGCTGTCCCTCTGACCACAGACAGACAGGCACACAGACAGACAGACAGACAGACTCAGCTGACAGGACACCGGACTGCAGACCCTAATGGAGACCCTCCCTGGACGCAGAGTCTCATCACTGTGGTGTTTTCTTGCTGGTTTTCGGGCTGAGATGCAGAAACATCAAGAGAAGCAGGGACACATCACCACACACTGTTTCCACTGACGACCCTTACAAAATAAAAGCCCTCTGAGTGAGGAGGAGTAGAAAGGGCCAAACCAGGAGGAAGCTCAGGTTTAGAATCTAACCCAGCTAAATGTTCAATTAGAGTAATTTCTGATTAAAATCACGACATTATCTCTTTACATAGTAAGGTCGAGGTGTAAGAATATTATAGAGACACACAACAGTTTCCACAACGAAGAAACTCCCTTTAACAGGAAGAAACGGCTATACTTCAGTACAGTAAATACTACAGTACTTTTCAGAGGGTACTTTCCACTGCGCCTGACGACAGCTCTGATTCATCTGGTGACCCCTCTGAGGGGCCGGACCCCAGGGTTAGGAATCACAGGAATTAAACAGCTGTAAAATTATGGACTATGGACCCCAAAAACTGTTTGTGTTCCTTCCTGACCCAAACCACACGTTTCTACTAAGTTTCGTCTAAATCTGTTCAGTACTTTTTGCAGATTTTCTTACAAACCAACAAGCTCCTTGATGGAGGTAATGAAATATGTGACAGTTTCACAATCACTGAATTTGTGACCTTTCATTGTATTTCTGCAAATGCATTTGATATATATTTATTATACTAATGTACTTCTGCACATTTCATATTTGCATACTTTTTGACGACCTTTCATATTTATCTAATCATCCTTTTTTTTTTTACTTATAGATTCTGATTATTTGTTCCACCACAGCTGATTTTCATGTTCTCTTCACAGCATCTTTTACTTTTATCTCCTGTCTAAGTTCTCACCTTTATTTTAACTAAATGTAAATATTCTAACATTAATCAATTAGTCCAGTCGAGATCTTTGAAAAACCTTTAACGTCAACATCCTGAAACACTTTGATTAGTTTAATTCAAACTCATCATTAAAATAATTATATATTGAGCAAGAAAATCCCGTCCTTTATTTTGAAGGTAACGTCTCCCCACATCCGCTCTCATTGTGGTTATTTTTCACGCGCTTGTCACAGCTCGCACTCGGGAGGTAACCACGACGCACGAGAGCGCGCGCACGGCCGCAAAGGTTTGTGGGATTTTGTGTTTTTATTTCTTAGTTTACTGTTGTTCTTGTGTTTTCACCAGGAAGTGATAAAAAAAACTACAAGTACCAGCAGCAGCAGTGATGGAGGAGCTGTCCGCGGTGCTGAAGTCAGGAGAGAAAGTGATAGTTTCATTTAAGGCAAATAATAATATATAAGAAAAGGTTATTTAATTCAGAAAAACTACAACATAAGTAAAAAAAATGCAATAAATTAAAGTGATAATAATCTAAAGAAAAAAAAAGCATCAAAGTCATATATTTGAAAAGATGTAACCAAGAAAATGTTGGCTCTTTTGTCTTGAAAAATTGAAGATTCATGCCAGTTTTATGTACTTTATAAAATTCATCAATTGACGAATCATTTCAGCTCCACCTACATACTCAAGTAAAATGCAAATTCACTGAATTCACCATCTTCAGTCTCTGATGTTTGAGAGATAGTGTTTGGAGCAATTCAGACGTAGAAGAAGAAGAAGAAGAAGAAGAAGAAGAAGAAAAAGAAGAAACCTTTAAACCCAGTGGTATAAGAAGCAATCTGATGTTCTGCTGAAGTAAAAGTACCAAAACAAATGAGGTAAAAGTACCTCACTGTCCTACTTACACAGTATAATGAGATAATTCATTTGAGAGAACACTGATATTCTATAATAAATAACTGCTACTGTAGTATTTTACTCTTGTAGCTGCTTTCATCACTTTATATAAACTCTTTCAAGACTTTCTTTTAGACCTAAAAAACATCTACAAAAACCCTGATGCACAGATTTAGAAATGAGCTCGTGAATTTGACAGCTGACAAACTGTATTTTGAGATTCCCTGCAGATGTTAACTTGTGATTCCCAAATACAGTCGACATGTAGATATAGTGAAAACCACCTATGGCCTGAAGGATACACAACTGACATGTCTGCAGCAACAACATGAACCTAGTAACACAAAGCACAGTCACACACTCAGATGGTTTAGTGCAGTGGTTTCATACTGAGGATCACAGGTGTTTTTATCCTCATTAATAATTTAACTGTTGTGATTTCAGGCATCAGTTTGACTTTAATGAGTTTTTACACTGTGATTAAAATGAGTCACTCTGCTAAAGTCACGTGCTAACACCTCACTGTTCAGACTGTGATACTGTCACACACACACACACACACAAGGTTGATGACATTTGATACGTCTAAAATAAATGACTATGTTTCTTTCTGTCCACCAGAGGTCAGCGGTGATTAGCTGTAAACCGCAGGCTGTAAATAAAGATGGACGACATGACAGCTCACAACATGTCTCGATCGCCCCCTGGTGGCTGGCTGCTGTACAAACCCTCCTCCTCCATGTTGGCTGATGGGACATGGACCAAATAAACTTTAAAATTTAATTTTCTTTTCTTCACAATGCCTTCACAGAACCGTGTAAAAAGGAAAACTTCACCCTCCTCCACACACTGACCAGTGGATGAAATCTGATATTTAAAATACCAGCAACACATTTCAGTGAATGAGGTGTTTGATTCAGAGATCTGATAAAATCATGTATGAACTTCACACACACACACAATAAATTAAAGAGTCGTCCGGTTCCTTTTAAAAGCATTTTAATGGCTTTTTGCACGTATGTAACAGAGATGGGGAGAAGTCTACAGGTGCAGATCCAACTAGCAGTGACCCCTGGTGGTCAACATCACACACTTACTACCTCACCTACAAAGCCCTGCCCGCCCCGCCCACCCCCTCCCAACCACCCGCCCACCCCCATCGTGGCATCATTGATTGTGCAAGATGAAGAAATATCTTGTTACTATGGTTACAGTGACAGAGGAATGCACACTATATTCATCAAATCAGCAGAAGGAAGCAAATAAAAAACCAAAAAAAAAACAGGAAGCATTTCAGGGCTGATCCCCGAGTGAAGAGACGAGCAGTTACTTGACTCCACCCGACCAACTCCTCCACCAGCTGTGTACAAAACAAGCATACCCACCTATCTCCTGGGACGTACGGAGGTTAATTAATGACAAAATTAAAATCGTGTGTCTGAGACAATTTCAAGCTTTAATCAAACTGGTTTTAAGAGAAGAGTTTGGACGTGTCACAGTTTAGACTGTTTCTGAATGTGGCTCGAGAATACGCCCCCTGGAGGCCACAAAACTAAAGCAGGAACATCTGAGAAAATATACAAAAGGAAGCTGCTCACATCTTATGGTTTCAGAATGAAAGTGTTTTTTAACAAATTTGTTGGTTCACTCTCTCCAGTCTCGACTCTGCGACAGAATATTAGGACCAAATAGTCAGAGGTTTGAAGAAAAGGTCATAATAAAGTTGTATATTATTGTATTAGGAGAATAAAGTACATTAACTTGATTAAATTAACCCTAACCCCCTCTTGTTCATTCTGTTTGTTGCAGGTTAGTCCCTTAAGTTTTATTTCTTTTTCACATACTATTACCAGAGCTGATTTCTTCTTTTAACATTGTCATTAAAAATCCTCCGTAGACAATCAAGTAACTCGTCGTGCTTCACCTCGAGGTCAAAGCCTGAAATCTTCCAATCGAGATGCTGAAGCCAACAAGCAAGCGACCATTATTCTGCAACACTACTCACTTCCAGTAAATGCATTTTTTTTTTTTTAAAAGAACCAACCTGCCCACTTAACAGCAACGCTTAAAGTTATTTTGTTTTTATAGAACATCTACGTCTCCATACTTGTCGGACTAAATAAACCTTAGACAGTTTCTTAACCGTGGAACAGAAAGAACGTGATGGATGAAACAAAAACAAGAGAAGAAGAAAAGAGTAGAAAAGAAACTAACTGGATGAGTTCAACATTCTCACTGGTCTTAGTTATTTATTCCCGTCGAGTTGGACGGCTCCGACTCGACGGCTCCTTCATTCAGTAAATATCGTTAAGTCTTCAGGTAAAGAAAGTTATACTCAAAATGAAGCTTATTATGGTTGGTAGGTCTTATTAGTAGTAATAATAATAATAATAATAATAGGTGAAATTAAACACAGGTTTATTTTTTAACAGTTTGTTATACACAAGTTATACATACAGTTCAAAGCACAGCGGGGTAACGCTCAAAATTACAGCCACTTCCTGTTTATTTTCTGCAGGAATTAGACAGCACCGGAATTCAACAGAACACAATAATTATCCACTTTTTAAGGTTGAGTATTTTAATTATTGTTCAGTGCACAAAATGCTGTTCAGAACACGTGATGCCGTTTTGTTCTGCAGATTTGATTTCTCCGCTCATTAAAAACTTTGACGACATGCTTCTCAGCTCAGATTACAGACGCGACGACGGCTGTAAAGTTGGAGCTTCACTCCGCTGTGGTCTCAGTTTTCCCCACCACAGAGGGATACACGTCATCTTGCAAAGACGAGGCCTTTGCAAAAACTGAGGATGGACCCGAACAGGAACTAAACTACGAACTTAACAAAGGAAGAAGACGGTGAGACAGCCGGGGAGCGTAAACACAACCCACAGAAGGCAGTAGTGGACAAAGAAGCCGGGATGATGAGGAAGCAGAGAGGAGAAATGAAACGGTGGGAGATAGAAAACACAAATAACAGCAATAAGAATAATAAAGTGGAATATTTGGGGAACTCCTCTACATTGTGTTGTTGTTGTTCAGCGGCAAACTCTGGCTTTTATTTTCATGACAGCAGCTGCATGAAGCTTTAGCAGAACCCCCCCGTTTATTCATTAATTCACTTTCCTTTTTCGTTTTTCCCTGCTCCTTATCTTACAAAAACTGAACAGAGGATACAGGTGGTGTGTTGTAGCTGAACTGTAGCTCTGAGCCAGACCGGACGGTTGATAGGCACAGAGTGGAGAGTTTTGGCTCGGAGCTTGCATGCTGAAGTCACGCTTTGAGAGGAAGAGGAGGAGGAAGAGGAGGAGGAGGAAGAGCGGCTGTTTGGGATTATATTTGTCGTAGCGACTACTTATGTTGTAACTGATGTTTGCCGGAGGATCGGTTCAGATCGTTAAATGAGCTGAAATAGATTTTCTCATTGAATCACTATTTATTTACAGTTTAAATTTAAATCCAGTTTGAGGTCAAATTTATTAATTATTTAAAAATTGTTCTGTTTATTCTGCGTTATGCCAGAATCAGTTGCTACGAGCAAACTCTGGAATCGAAACTTTGGTCAAATGACATCTTTAAGAAATATTTGACCAAAGATTGATAAACGAAGACGAGCGACCCCAAACAGCAGCGGAGGAGAGAGAGAGGAAGGAGAGAGGGAGGGAGAGAGGGAGGGAGGGAGGGAGAGAAAGAAAGAGGGAGGGAGCGTCTATTTCTTCTTGCTGAACAGACTGAAGCGCTTCTCCTTGTCTTTCTCACGTTTGCCCGGGCTGGACTCGGCCGTTGTTGAGGCGACGGAGGCTGGCAGCGTCTGAGCGCGTGCGGCGGGGGCAGGCGTGCTATGGCTGCTGGGCGTGACCTCCGCCTTCTCGCCCGGCACCGCGGCAGAGATGGCCGAGATCCACGTGTTCATCTCCTCCTGGAGGATGGAGAGAAGAAGAGAAGAAGAGAGGGAGTGAGAGGAAACCAAGGAAGAGTCGCTGTTAACGTGGATTCACATCACATTTATGAGCAAGTTACATTAAAAATTAAATAGATGGTTTATAAAACATGTTAATGTAGTTAGAAGACATATACAAAAATAATAAGACTGAGTTCATATAAATAAAAAAATAAACTAACAAAAATATAATAAAAACGACTTTAGATAGAAGATAAAATAGAAGAATGCACCACAGCAAATTAATTAAAATATGTTCTTTTCACTTACGTCGTCTTTGGCTTGGAAGAGATACTCGTTCCCGTCAGTGATTCTGTGAAAGTGAAACAATCATCAGTGTGAACATTCAGAGGAAGTTTATAACATAACAGTGAAAGTTTAGTCAGATTAAATTAAACTGTTAAACTGGTGAAGCTTTGAAGACAGTGAAGTCACAGTGAAGTCAGCCGCTGTGATTCTATTATTATTCAGCTGTGCATCATAAACCTTGTGTTTTAGCATCATTACAAGTTTGCTGAATCAGCGGTTTGTGGAGAACCCACACTGGATACATTTGATACTAAAGAAAACCTAAAAACCTGTTCTGCAGATGTTATGGGTGTTTTAATTTAAATCTAAGGAGATTTATGGAAGTTCATTTATTGGACCACTCACTTGAGCTTGAAGACGTGTTTCTTCTTCTTGTAGTCCAGCGCCACCTCGCAGACGGCGTCCTTCAGGGTGACGGGGATCTCGCTGTGGTAGGGGATACCCTGACTGGCGCTCTTCTGGTCCTTATAGAAACCCATCTCCTGCTGGTTGATCACACAGTACACGTTGTGCCACGACCTGCGGGGACAGAGTCAGAAGAGACACATGCACAAATGAGATATTGCGCCACCAACAGGCGACCAAATGAAACCTTGATTAAAACTACATATTTCTGCAGGTTTGAAAATAGGATATAAGAACACAACTCAGCTACAGGTTTAGTTTACTTTAATGAGACAAATGCACATATTGTACCTTTGAATAACCATTTTGGACAAATCTTTACTTTACAGATGTTTATTACATCTGTAAAGTAAAGAAGAATTGAAAGTTGTGAAGATGTGACTCGTACCTGCTTGAAGCCTTCTTGTTATGACCCTCCCACTCATGTTTGCGGTGGAGGAAGCCCTCCAGCTGGGACGTGGGCGCGTCCTGCTGGCTCTTGGCCGGCAGCGTCGCCGCCTGGCTGCCCTTGACCTTACGAGACGCCCCAGGAGACCCCGCGGGGCTGGGCTCCGACACCCCGTTCACCACCTCGCCCCCGTCAACGTTCTCCTGGAAACAGAAGAGAGCGTCAGGGGAGAGATCCCAGTGTCACACACGATGTTTTAAACTGATCTCAGACACTCAGAAGCTGTAAATCAGTTATCAGAGCTGCAACATGCAGAGCAGAGCAGAATCACAGGCCGACAGATTATCTACACTGAACTAAAACACCTCAATGAATTATGGGTCATATCAGGTGAATATACTCAGACTAAAGTATGAATAAAACTGTCGACAGCGTTAGAACTCACTCTATATAAACACTGTCAACTTCAGCAGCTTCCTCAGTCTCCAGCATTTAAACTACTCTGATTTACACGTCAAACAGTCTGACGCTTCTACATCACTGTGTTCACCTGATTTAAAGCAACACTATGTCACTGTTCCTGGGCAACAGCGCCCTCTGCAGCCACATGAGGAGATTAATTATGTCAGGACTCTATCAATGTGTTGAGTGGGGCTCTGAACGCTGGATATTACCCATGATCCTCTGCTCCCTGAACCAGAAGAGCTGTTGTTGTAACAAATCCAACTCACTTTATTCAAAACCACTAAAATCTAATTTAAGAAACTCAACTAAATCTTCTTCTGATCTGATTTTTAAACCTCTGACGTCAGCTGCATCTGCTCATTTCAATTAATTTGTAGTTTTTTTTTAAAGCATTGTAATTGTGTGAGCGTTGGATTCAAGAACCAATTAGAGAAACGTCTGCGTTGTTTGTTAACAGCACAAAGAACCAACAGGGTCATGCACAGATCACAGATTTAAAACATGCATTTAAAAAGGTCACGACACCACAGCATTAAAAAACACACAACATGGAGGAGAAGAGGAGGAGAGAGAAGCTCGCAGAGAAGAAGAACAAAACAAATCTCAAACAATTATGAGGAAATTGCTTGGAACTCATTACTGGGCGTCGTTATTGGTGAGGGGAGAGTGCGATTGGCCTAGTATCAAAAACAGATTTTAATTTTCCACACCACACCCAATCCAAGCGGATGCTTATTACCCTGTGACTGAGCTCTTCAAGGCCCGGATGAGAACGGTTCAGAGGGTCGGACCAATCCTGGGAGCTTTTACTGAAGGACTGCGAGACCTGGACCAATCCTGGGAGCTTTTATTTAGAGTCTGACCAGACCTGGACCAATCGTGGCGGCTTTTACTGCAGCTCAACTAATCCTGAGGACTTTTACTTAAAGCTCGATAAAGGTTGGAGGAACTTTTAACCAGAGACCAAATCAAACCTGGGACCCTTTTTATTTCCAGAGGAAGTTTTTCAAACACTAGAAAAGTTCTTAGAGGTTTTTTGTCACAGGTTTTCAAAGGTTGGACCAATCCTGAGAGCTCTTACTGAGAGACATTACACATCTGGACCAGTGGGAGCAGCTGTAACTCAACACGCTATCAAGCATTCCTGACAAACTTAGGAACAATTCTGAAAACTGGTGATTCCAGTTTGAAACTTTAAGACTAAGACTTCGCCCTCGTTGTGCGAAAGTTTCTAGAAATAATGTCTCTCACAACAAAGAAAACAGCAAATAAAGCTAATTAGTTTGCGGCTACTTTACGAAGGTATAACACAAAGCCCCAGGATGAAAGTCAGTGAAAAACATGAGATGAGGAAATAAAACATTGACAGAAAATGCTAATTAAATGCTAATGATGGTGACAGCATGCAACAGGAACAACAGAAATCTACAACACTGTGAATGGAGAGAAGTTACAAACATGGTTAATACAGACAAACCAGTGAACTGATTGGTTTTAACAGGTTTATTGTGGAATGTGTGTTAGTGACGGAGAACGAGTGACAAACGTGCAACAGGAACCATGGAGAGGAATAAAGAAACTAACAGAGAACTGTGACAACAATGAAAATATAAAACACTGCCGCGGTGACACAGAATCATCAGCTGATAAATATAATGAGGTGTGTGTGAAAATGAGACAAACACACACATACACACAGGAAGTGGCAAACGTCTAAACAGTTATAAAAACATGGGGAAACTGGGGAATGATTTTAACGATGGATTCATTCATCAGTTCCTCAAACAGATAATTAACCAGTAATGTTTGAAATAAACAAATTCCTGTTGTTCTGTCATAAATGTGACCAGAAATTAGAAAACAGGAAACGAGTGGGAAGTTAAGTTTCAAGTTTTAAGATGAATGTTTATTGTATTGCTGATTTCTCTGCTGAGTGTTTTAAAAGATGTGAATTTAGATTCCTTCTCTGTTAAAATTATGTAGAAAGAAAGATAAATTATGATTAATCTGATTATTGTGGCTTTAAGAGTTCAGGATATCACAATAATAATGTGATTATATGATAAACTAAGCATTAGTCACATAAAATGAAGTTTTACATGTAGAAATGTATGTATAGTTACATGGATGGTGTTTTACACAGTGTGTGTTGTATGTGTGATGGTGACACACATGAATACACTCAAATGAATATGAACTGTGGGATGTCGACAAATCTGGGACAGATTAATATAATTTTTTAAATGTGGATTATTACGTCTAACATTTAAGAGTCCCTTCTCTTTAAAGGCTTAACTGAAGACACGTTTTCATGTGTTTAAATGTCCTTTAAGTTTTATTATATATTTTGTACCCGTGTGTTCAATACTTTCAGGATGTTCCTTGTATAATTCCAGGTAATAGTGTTTGTTAATCTCTAGATCATCTTTTAGTTCTTTTGATACCATTGGATTTCTCTTCATGTTCTTATATTGAACAGAACTTTAAATCTGCTTTATACATAAACCAGAAGTAAAATCAGTTTCCTCTCCAATGACAATAACTCATAGTTCTTTATATGTTCTCATTGTCCTTAAAATATTAAATTACATTTGTATTAGAAAATTGTATTAATACTGTAGACGTGAAGTGTTAATGATCAAACTTGACTTTGAGAGCGTAAAATCTTTTATTTTAAGACTAACGATATATAAATAAGACTAGAAGTAAGACATTTATCTGAATATGAATCTATATCATAGTGTTTACTGTTAATTAATATCTTCTTATTGTTTAATGTCGACCTCTTAGTGTATTTTTTTAGTTTTTTTGTTTAACCAAATGTCTCATGACGCGGTCGACAACACGATTTATATCAGAGAATAAATATCATTTATAAAAATCTCACAAATGTTCACAAAACTTTAAGAGTTTAACAGATTCAAAATCAGTGTTTCTGGCTTTAAAACCTGAGTTTGAAGCGAAGAAGAGATTTTAGTTTTTTCGTCTCAGGTGCTCATGTTCCACAGAGTGAGTTTGTAAATGATGACGTAAAAGAGTAGAAACAATAAGAGCTGAGGGAAGAGGAGGACAGGGGTGTCGAGCTGGGAGGAGACAGAGGGAGGAAGGGAGGAGGGGAGAGAAAAATGAGGGGAGGAACGGAGAGAAACACATGTGGCTGGTTTTGTTTGTGTGTGTTTTGTCGTCACACTCACAGATTCATACTTGTTTCACTAAATGTTTGAACTATTTATAAATGACAAACACGACTTTCTGTTTACATCTCTCAGGATCTGCTCATCTTGGTTAGAAAGTTTTAAGCACCACTTTGTTACATTTATTCTTCTAGTTTATTTCTAACTTCTATAATTCAAACAAGTACAAAATGGAATGTTAGGGAAAGTTTGAAGAAGATGGAAGATTAAGCCCATTTGTAGGACACAGCAGATTTAGGGACTGTATAGGTGAAATATTTCCCTGTATTATTATTATTATTATTATTCCTGATTCAGTTTCCTCACTGTTTTTGCTGAAGGACGTTTCGCCCTGAGCTTTACTGTTTATTCTGGATTAGCCTCTGTGTCCACCTGGAGGCGCTAAATCAAAACAAAAAAATCCGATGAACATAAAATCAACGTTAACAAAAACCTCCCAGTGCAAACAAGCAAATAAAGAAAGGAGTTAAGTCTGTGAGTCGCTCAAAATAGATTCTGCTGCAGTGAAAACTTAAGACTCTTCAAAAAGAGACTGATTACAGAGGTATTACAAGTTAAGAATGTGTTGGAGTGATCGGTTCTGCCTGATTCACAGATTTACCACCTTCTCCACCCACCTCAGCTTTATTGCTAAATTTAGGAATTTGCTTGCCCTGGGGAGTAGATGTGGGCGAAGAGTCAAACTAAACTTTCAGACTCGAAAAACGTCTCTTAAGTCTTGACACAGAAACTTAATCCAAGATTTTCTACAGTTTGATTTCTTCTTCTGATTTTAACCGACGCTTCCTGAGAAACAACTTATTACTGCTGAGAGACGATCCAGGTGGACAAACGGGTCCTGGAATCAAACCTGCAGTTTAACTCTTAGGATAATTATAGTTTAAAAAAGGTGCAACATGTAGAATTTTTCACCATCAAAATGTTCCCATGGAATTATTTGTTTTAATGGATCTTTTGCAAATGTCACTGTTTCTTGTTTGTGTTTTCTTGTGATGTTTTGTGTATTTTCTGCTCTACCTCAATGTACTCCCAAGTTAAAATAAAGGTTGAAGGAATGAATGACTGAATTAGTACTTAAACACATGAGGCTGATTGGTCCTCTCACAATAGTAGCACACGTTGTTTATATATATTTTAACTACGTTTCCCATCAGTCCCTTTGCTTCCTGACTCCTGTTCCTCTAAAGATGTGATTTAGACGCCTCTCGAAGACGAGGATCTCATTTTTAAGGGGATTATACGAATATCTCAAAACCAAGTCGTTATCAGTTGAAGATCAAATTATACACATGACACATTTGAAGCTTAAATTATTACAAATAAGAAAATGAACTAAGCAAATACTAAATGAAACAAACAGGAGGAAAATGTGTGTCCAGGAGTGTGTGAGGAGAAGGAGGGATACAACACAACTGGTTCACAACAGTCTGATAATTCTGTATGAGGTCAAAGGTAAGAGTTGTGTGTGTGTGTGTGTGTGTGTGTGTGTGTGTGTGTGTGTGTGTGTGTGTGTGTGTGTGTGTGTGTGTGTGTGTGTGTGTCAGGGTGCGGCGGTGGGCCTGCGGCTCTGCAGGGTGCTGCTGTATTGCTGGTAGGCAGGTGAGCGGTAACTAACCCTGGGAGACTCCTGGTCGGACGGCAGCCCGTTCTGAGACACCAGCTCACCCTCCCTGCAAACACACAAAGTACACAAAGTACACAAAGAGTTACACACACTCTGCATGGACCTCACCAGGGACGATTCTGACCCCAGTCTGTGTCCTTTCATCTAGAATATCTATAATCTATATATTACACTTTGTTTATCTAAGGACGCTTTCCCACCTGGTTTGTTTCAGACCTTCAGACTTTTCAGTTTAGTCTGAACCAGAATATCAGGTGTGAAAGGTTCCTCAGACAACTGTCTCACACCAATACTACCCCCTCAAGTGACAACACGCCCACGTCAGACGCCGTCTACAAACCAATCAGTGTCAAGTATATACACACATATATATTTATACACACTCACCTGTGCTGTACTGCAGCCTCGGTGCTCAGAGCCTCAGTGGGCGGGGGTTGTCTCCTCCTCTCTTCCTCCTCTTGCGATCTTCTCACTTCCAATAATTCCATCTGCACATACAAACATCACAGCTGTTTTTATTATCTGCCCTGACACTTTCTCCAGCCGCACACAGCGTCAGCGAGCGTTCTCACCGTGGTCAGCCTCTCCAGAGCAGAGAAGCGTTCCTCCCAGGTGGCGGCGGACTTCTCGAAGGCCTCGTGGCGTTTGATGAGTTTCTCCACCTCGTCCACGTTCTGGCCCATCTCCCTGCTGGACAGGTAGGGCTCCTGACCCAGCAGCCACGCCTCCGCCACGCCAGCATCCCGGGAGAACTGGTGCACCTCCAGGACTGAACGCGCACGCACACATTAAGACGTTAAACCAGATCAATGCAGCCTCATACGATTTAATGTTTGATTGGACGAAGCATCGTACCCAGTCTTAGCCACTCCCATCTGTCCTCCCACTTGTCAATCATATCTTTCCTCTTGTCAGTCAACTGTAACAGCTTCTCTTTGATCTGAGGAGAGAAAAGATGATTTTAACAGTTCGGACTCGTCGATTCTTCTGCCTTGTTAAATAAGAAGTGTCAGTGTCCCCACCTCCCCCGCAGCGTAGTGCTTCCTGGCCAGCAGCGCCTTGCCCAGCTCGATGCAGGACGTGAAGCTGTCGTTACGGGCGTCGATCTCCGCCTTGATGCCCTGGTGGTTGTTCATCAGCAGCTCCACCGACGACACGTCCCTGGAAACAAGCGGAAAAAACAAACACACAAACAAACCACGTCAACGAAACTCTCATCCTCAGCTTGTTTAATATGAAATAAAATGTGAAAAATAAATAAGTGACTTTAGATTTTCTTCTGTACCAACTTCAATATTAAAAAACAGTTCCTTCATAACTATTGATAATCTGGTTTCTTCTGTTTGAAGAAACATTCAGACAGGGACGCACGCAGTCTTTAAATAAATAAATCCCTAATTCCTTCAACTTCTGCACTTGCAGTTGTGTAGGTTTTTGCTGTGTAGGAGTAAAGTCAGTGACTCACAGGGATTAATGCAAGACAGAAAGTGGAGGTGGAGCAGGAGGGTGAAGCTAAATGTAATAAAGCAGTGTGTGTGTGTGTCCTCCTGAGCATCTGAACAAACGCTGACTCATCAGAGATCAGGTGAAACGAGCTTGTGTTCAGTCTGCAGCTCGTACCTGGGTTTCTCCTGGGCCTCGATCAGACGGATGACGTCCTCCATCCACAGCATCAGGTCCCGCACCATGCTGAAGAAGCGGAACTTGTCTGCAGTCTCGACCAGCTTCACCCGCCGGCCCTCCGCCGCCTCCAGCAGGTTCTTCCAGGCCTCCAGCACCTGAGGGAGGACGAGACAACAGCGAAGAGTCAGACCAGAGAAACACCAACATCACTGGTTCAACCCGATAAAAAACGATCTTCTCACTTTTACTCAACCAAGAGTCAGTGGGAACTGAATTTCATCGAAATTATTGGTATAATTGAAACAGCCTGAGAATAACGGACACAACCAGGGAGGATCATCTGTGAATCGTGTGTCCTACAAAACGGAGGAGATTCACTTTGATCAGCAGAGAGTGGCTGAAGAACGGCAAAATGTTTTATGATAAATACACATGTTGATTAGGATTGATTATTAATATTTGAGTATATTATAGAGTGTTGAAGTGCAGGGTTCTCTGGGGGAGCAGTGGAATAAATAAATGGGATAAAAGCACAAAAATAAAATAAAAGCGCAAAACATATGAGCAGATTCCAAATGGAAAAGCACCACAAGGGGGCGACTGGCGAGCTGCTAGCTGCTTTATAACAAGACGACGTTTATATGGTTTTTGCATCTGGGAGTGATTTAAGATACAGACATTTTATTTTGATCCATACTTGATCCAGCAACCTTAAACTCTGCACCATATAAGTGATCTGTATGTTATCGACCCTTATTTGTTTGAGCATCTTTGAACTCTATCGTCCTCTGGTCGTACTTAGTAGAGAGACGCTGCTGCTCACAGAGAAGATGGAAACATGGCTGCAGACGACTGCAAGCGGCGATTCTCCGGCAGCTAACAAGCAACTACTGTTGAGCAAATGTGAACGCAAGCATCCGATTGCACTGCTACGTGCAGCCATGAAATATTAAAATATCTGAGTTAAGCAGGAGCTAAAATTTTAGATTTCATCTTCACTGACTGATCAGACCCAAACTGTATTTGCAAACTACAAGTAGCATTTGATTTAACCTCCTCAGAGGCCCAGGCGGGTGGAGTTTACAGTTGATCCTGGGTTGGGATTAGTCAATCAGATAAACTGTTTAGTTTTTGTTCTGTGCAAAAAAATCCACCTACACAATGAAGATGAAAAAAAAACTACAAGTATTTGCAAAGCAGCAGGTCTGTGTCGGACTCTACAGAGGGCTGAGACTAATCTGCATGAAAACCACTAAAATGTCACTAAAATTAAACATTTTAGTCTGAATATATAAAAGAACTGCAGCCAAAATGAAGCCTGATGCCAAGCAGATGTTTCTGGTAAACAGAGTCTCACCTCTCCCTTTCTCTTCTGGGTGGACAGAGGATGTGAAGGGAAACATACAGGGAATGGTCAAAACACAACGCCATCAAAAACACTTCTCAACAGTCAGCTCAGGTCCACAGGAGAGCGCAGGCTGTGCACGTCACGGAGGAGCTACAGGGAAACTCCACTTCAACTCTAAACTCCTCATCGTTCACCAACAGCTTCAGTTTCAGAATCAGGAAAAAACGGTTCTTTCATGACTCAGAAAAACATTTAACGGAGTTGAGGACACGTTTCATCTTTGTATTAATATTTGTAAAGTTAATATATTGATAAAATATAGTCAGATGTTTGGTTTGAGAACATCACAAAGTTTAAAAATCAACCATTAAGAAAAACATTAAGCTCGATGAGTCTTTGCTTGAGTTTTACATTTGTGTCTGAGGAAACATTTTGATTCAACCTGGTGAAGATAATGAAATTTCTCCAAACTATCAGAATATCACTGATCACAATATAAATTCAAAGGTAAACAATTACCAGCCTAGAATTTTAAAAGCAAATCAAAGTCACATTTGATGATTTACTGCAAATAAAATATTTTTCAGATTTTTAATCTCAAGAGAAATGATTCTTTATCCAGAGAACCTGGTTTAGTTTAGTTTATAAGGATCAATAAAGCTGAGTCTAAATAAACAGCATCCTAAACCTCTACTATCTTGTAATATTTAAAATAAAATACATTTATTTTTTTTTATTTTCAGATTTTAAGCCTGTTCAGCACTTTGGTCGAATGTGTTTTTTTAAACGTGGTTTATAAATAAACTTTGACTTTGACTCTTGCAAGCAGAAACATTAGTGAGACTTTATCATTGTGTTTCTTTTATTTTGACCATGCCCTGTAAGATTCTACTGTGTTTGTTGAAAAGATTCTGGTTTCATTATGAATAAAAAATTACTTGATTAATTGCAGATGTGAAAAACAGCTCTACACGTTCAACATCTTCATTTTCTTTGAGTGACGTCTGTACGGGAATCATCTTGTGTTACGTTTTGATTTATACGTCACACAAACTTATTCTCCAACTTATTCTCCAGACATTCACCATGTCTGTTTTAAATGTCTCCCGGCAGCAGAGGAACGGTGCAGAGTTAATGCAGCAGCAGTGCAGCATGAGTGAGGCAGAGGCCTTTTACACTGACTTCATTAACATCAGTGCTACATCATGAGTTCTTGTTTTATCTGAGTGAAGTCAAAGGAAACTGAGCCCAGCCCCGACCAGCTCCGTGTCTTTACACCCCAGCTCACCTCCCCCTCTCTCTTCTGGATGTCGTCAGCTTTGTCTCCGGCGTACGCCGACTGCAGACGGACGGCGTCCTCCTGCAGCTGCCGCACCTGAAACAGGAGCAAGAGGAAAGAAGGTGTCACACAGAGGAACATGAGCCACAGAGGGACCGCATCCATTCTTAAATTTTTTTATTTATTTTAGGTTTTAATCAATTCTCTTTTTTTCTATAAAAAGAGAATTGAAAGTCACACACTCATAACAGGTTTATGCATCAGAGTTGGTAGCTTTCACTTCTTTCATTGAGTTTCCTCTCATGATGAATGAATGAAACTGAAATGAAACTTTTTATTTCAAAAGACAACTGGAGCGTGTTCCAGATTTTTCTTGGCCTCTAGTTTCCCCATTCCAAAGACTTCACCTGTGTTCCCACAGCCTGGATGTCGTGCTCGAAGGTGGTGTGCATCCTCTGCAGCGTCTCCACTGTGTTCTGGTCGCGGCCGAGCTCCTCCGGCAGCTTCTTATGTTTGTCCAGGATGCGGTTGAGGATCTCCTTGGCGTCGTGGTAGAACTTGTGGAGCTCGAAGGAGGCAGCGAGGATCTGCGTCCGGGTGTCGATGAGCTCCAGCAGGTCGGCCCACGCCTCGTTCAGGCCGTCCTTCCACTCGGCGATAGTGGCGGCGTCGCCGTGGCCGGTGTTGATCAGCTCGTCCGCCTGGCGGTTGACGGCATCCACGCGCTCCTGGCCGATGTTCCCGGTGTCACGGGCAAATTCTCTGAAACGCTCCTGAAGCATCTGATAGAGGAAAGACATCAAATTAAAGTATTAATATATTTAAAAAAATAATCACAATATACATTTATAAAAGTATAAAAAAAGAAAGAAATTCTAAATATGCAGATTCAGTTTTGTATTTTTCAGCCTCTGCAGATCAGAACAGACTGATGATATATCTTGTTGCATACAGAGTGAAAATGCAGATGTGCGTTGTACTGACGGTAACGTGCTCGTAGTCCTGTCCCAGCTCGTGGGATCCAGCCACCACCTCCCTCTCAGCGATCCACTGCTCCAGGTCGTCCACCTCTCTGTTGAGCTGGAAGAGACGCAATCGCTCGTCCAGCTTCCCCCGACGCTCCTCTGACAAATCCTTCAGGCCGGCGTAGAGTTTATCCACCTGAGACTGACGCATCCCGATACGCTCGCTGCAGGAAGAGACGACAGATTAATTCTAACTTCCTTCTCTTACTTTACTCCTTTTTATCCTAGAACCTGCTTTTCCTTTTTATCAACTGTTTTCTAATACCTCCTCTTCCTTTCTCTCAGTTTCTCACCTGTCGGGGTGTTCGGCGCCCACCAGGCCTCGGCTGGTGCCGGACAGCAGGTGGACGGTGTCGGCGTAGTCCTCCACTGCCTGCTCCAGGATCTGATGCTTCTTCAGCATGGCCACAGAACTCTGCTCGTCCTGCGAGACACACAAAAGATTTCTTTCACTCATCTATTTCATTTCACTGTTCTGAAAATGCATAAACTGACACTGAAAAGAAGAATGAGTGACTAAAAGGGAGAGAAACAGAGAGACAAATGGAAACAGAATCATTTAGTTTGAAGAAATGTTTCTCATATGAAGAGGATCAATGAGACCAGATTTACAGACTCTTCACACAATAAAGACTCTAAACATCTTTAACACCAAAGCTGAAAATAAAACAGTAAATAGCTGAAACCATCTCTTATAACCAGAGAACGGATGTTTTCATACACTGAATTAAATATGAAATATCAGAAAGTATTGAATTTAAACTGACCTGCGGCGAAACAACTGAATAAACTCACAGCAAACTCACAGTCTGAGGAAGTGACACGTGAACGGAACCAAAACAAAGAAACAGGAAGTTTTTAACCTCCAATGACTCGATCGTCAGTTTAACTCGTGCAGCAGTGATGGTGGAGGGGAGCCGTGGTATCGAGACCCTGCCCATACACAGTCTCAACCAATCCTGAGTCAGTCTCAGCTGTCAATCATGACGTCTCAGCCCGTTTTTACACCATCAAATAACTAATTTAAACCAAACTGATCAGAAACATGAACAATTGAACAAACTTCAGAGTGAGAAGAAACTACCTGAAAGGACAGAAACCATTTTTGACTAACACTCTTTAGTTTTGTCCCATGTCTCATCTGCTAACATGGAGCAGCAGCCAGCCATCACCACTTTGTGCTGAATGATTATTTTAAACCAAATTTCTGTTTGTTTTCTTCTTTTCAACGTCCTGATCATGAATCAGATTCTGTTTGGTCGTCTCCTTGTTAATTAAACCTTGTCCTCACCTTGGCCTTCTCCTCTGACATCATGTACAGCTCCTGCTCGCTCATCCAGGCCTCGGCCTCGGCTGCGTCGAAGTAGTACTGCTGGGCCTCGTGGGCCTCGCTGAGGCGGGCGTGGCGCTTCTCCGTCTCTTTCCTGATCTGCTCCCACAGCGACTGGAGCCCGGCGAGCCGCTGGCGGATCAGCTGGGCGCTGGGGCCGTCCTCCCTCAGGATGTGCTGGCTGCGGTCGAAGATGTCGTCGTAGCGAGGCTGGTGACCCTGGATCTCCTTCTGCAGCGTCTGCGAGGTCACACAGAGGGTTAAAGTCAGGTTAAGCTGGGAAAATAATTACTTTTAAATCAAACTAATGCAGAAGTTTGAACTTGAACAAACTGCTTGTCAGTAAAAAGGAGACTTCTGTCCTTCAAACCTTTACTGACATGTCATGATTCCTCTTTTAGATTTGTTCAGTGTGTTGATTAAGGTTTAAATATTAAACAAGTAGTTTGCAACAACAAATGATGACGAGTCTGAGGAGAAGCTTAGAATAATATAGATAATATTCATGTATCTATATTACAGTATATAGTAATATATAAGATTAAATGAACTAACAACTGTGTGTGTGTGTGTGTGTGTGTGTGTGTGTGTGTGTGTGTGTGTGTGTGTGTGTGTGTGTGTGTGTGTGTGTGTGTGTGTGTGTGTGTGTGTGTGTGTACCTGGTTCTTCTTGATCAGCAGCTGTACAGTCTGCAGGTTGTTTCCATGGTCGGTCGATGTGGCCAGAGCCATCCTCTCCTCCACCCAGAGCTGGAGACACAGTATTTATTTCACTCGTCTGTTCTTCAACCTTTTATCTCTCTCTTCTTTTCTCTACTTTCTAACTTAGTTTCCTTCATCTCTGACTCTACTCACGATCTCGTCCTCCACGTCCCTGTTGAACTGGTGGATCTCCCTGGAGGCCATCAGGTTCTCCCGTCTCTTCTGCAGCGGCGCCTGAAGGCAGTTGAACTTCTTCTCCACGCTGATCCTCTGTCCGTCCACCTCCTCGGAGCCTTTCCCCTCCTGGCTGAGCGCCTGCGACTGGCCCTGCAGCTCCTCCACCTCCTTCTGACGCACATCCACCTGGCTCTCCAGGATCTGCAGGAGGTCACATGTCACAGGTTAGACACACGTATCTGCTGCAGGATCAGTGGCAGTAATACCAACATTAAAAAATATATATTCAAGATAGACTTTCTAGCTATTTGCAGATATTTCAACCACATCTCACTGTCTTCCTCCATAGCTGTCAGTTATCAGCTGAGCTGTTTCCATGACAACTGAGCAAAGGGAGCTGGGAAACGGTAACACTTCATCACACACACACACAAATCAAAGATTACATAACTGCTGTGGGCGTGCAGTGCTTAACAAGTGTGTGTGAGTGCACAGCTAAGACGAAGATTTCTTACTCTCCTTGCATGAGGAATAATCACCAAGTAAAAAACTGTAAAACTGCATCTGTTTGTTCAGCAAGTGATTCTGAGATCATTTCTGTCACCAGATGGTTTGAATAAGTAAAAATCAAGATAAGTATTCAACATAAAATGACATATTTTAGACGAGGAATTGTTTTTGCGTGAAATTGTCGAGGGTTGCGAACACAAGGCCGATTGTACCTGTGGGTCGAGACTGGAGACGGTTGAGAAACACTGATTTAACGGATCATGAGCTAAAACAGTTTGTAATCAATCAATAGAAACCTAAGAACCAGATTTTTAAAAGTTTTTCCCTTGTAAAATAAAAAATAAGGAAGAGATACCAAAAACTGAAATGATGATTAGTTCTTTTCCACTATAAAAGTTGTTTCCTGTTCTCGTTTTGTTTTTCGGCTTCACGATTAAACTCAGTAGAAGAGAAACTATGACGTCAAACTTTTTCCAGTAATGAATGAATGAGTCAGTGGAGCAGCTCAGTGACTCTTCAAACTTATGATAAACCCTTGAGTTAACGTAGCTCCTCACCTGCTGCTTCTTCAGCAGGATGTTGACGGACGTCAGGTCTTTGCCGTAGTCGTCGGACGTCAGCTGTCCGTCCAGGCAGCCCAACCATTTGTCCAGGTCAGCGCAGCTCTGGGTGAACAGCTCGGCCTTGTTGGCATCAAACAGACACTTGGCCTTGGTCTGGGTGGTCGACTCCAGGTCGTCCCACATCGTCTTCAGGGACGCCAGCTTCTCTTTCACTATCACCTCCGTCTCTGGTTTCTCCGACATCAGCGTCTGCCCGTCCTGAAAGACGCCATTTATCAATACTCAAGGAAAGCGTAGTAATAAATTACAATCATCTCCGTATTATTCTCTACACGACCCTCATTTCCCCATAAACTGGAAAGCAAAGGCTCATGATGACATCATAACATTACAAGGCTGAGGCAAATTACATCAATGTGAGAAGAAATGTTGACACTAGAGGAGCATTTCTTCAGATCTTAAAATATTCTAACTGAAAAATTAAAAACAAAACCTATACGTTTTATTTATTTCATTTTTCATTTCTAACTGATTTGTTTATATAACGATTCCAGATCAGCACTTTTCCTGTTTGCTCACCTGACGTATTTTAATTCACGATGTGTATGTTTCTCTGCATATTCATGAGTCTTACAGGATTAATTTTTAATCTGAGCAACATGAATCATACAGAGCAGCTGGAGTGTGGCGACTGTTTACTGCACATTCACACTGAGATCTGTCTTTGTCTCTTTTACAACATTTAGCTTCGTTGTGTACAAACTGTATTTTTAACATATAGCACGGCTGCTGACTTCTATGTAACACTATTAAAAAGAGACGTGGTGCGTTTTGTTGATCAGATTATTTGTCATTTAAAGAACTTTCTGTTTTCCACAAAAGTAGGATGTTTGATGTTTTTGTTTCAGCGATAAAGAGAAAACTTCTTAGATTTTGAAAATTAGCTTTTAAACTTTAAAGCACCTCAGCGGGGAAATTTATGTGAAATACATTAAATTCTTTAAAAAGACTCAATTCAAGTCAACAGTTTGTATCTTTGGTCAGTAGCTTTGTAAACACTCGTCTGTCAGTTTAGAGAACATGTGCAGCAAAGAGCAACTCAATCTTTTTAAGGAAATGAAAGAACATTTCATTCCGTCTCCTCGCCTCCTACCTTCTGGATCTTATCCAGCCACTCTTTGTTGGACTGCAGCTCGGCCATGAAGGCCTGGTGTTTCAGCCACTTGCTGTGGAGGTTCCTGGCCTCGTCGTACGACATGTCCTGGGCCGTCAGCATCTTCTCGTTGATCCACAGGGACAGCTGGAGACACGGAGAATTAGCTCAGCTTATAACCACGAGTTGGACTGAAGTTGTTTTGAACATTATCGATCTGTTTTACCTCCTGACAGTCCTGCAGGAACTTCTGCAGGTCTCTGTTGTCCTTCAGCCTCATCAGCAGGTCACTGGCAGCCGCTCGGTTCTTCTTGTGTCTGGGGAACAAAAATCAATGTGTTCAGGAACATTTATCTATTTCTAGACACAATTAAAGCCACATTTTGAGTCACTGAACAGCTGATCTGGTGAAGACAGGAGCCGAATGTCTTGCTGAAGACCTACAGGAGTGTAGCTGGTTTAGTTTAGTCCAGGGATTTAACTTTTACAACCTCAGTCCTGCTTCTTCAGCACAAATACACTTCAGTGAACAAATTCCCTGTTCAAACCAACAATATCTCACCTCTGGTCGATAGAATCCACCTTCTCCTGGATGCGCTCGGCGTTGATGTTGCCGTCAGCTACAAGGCGGCGGCCGGTGTCGACCACACCGCTGATCTTCTCCTCGTTGGCGTCCAGGGTGGTCATGAAGTCCTCCTGCTTCTTGATGGCGGCCTCGGCGCCCTCCAGAGTGGTGGGCATCTCAGTGTGAGCCAGGACGTACTCCTGCAGAGAGAAGCACAGACGAGACACTTGTTCAGCCACTAAATGAAAATCTAGATTAGTTAAATTTGGATTTTTGAAAAAAAAAAAAACAACCTGGATTTAGGTTTGATAGAATTTACAGGTTTGTAGTTTATTGTAATTTTTTACACATTAACATTAAAGTTAAGGTCAATTTCTGAGGAATTCATGTCCTGTTTTTTTAACCTTATGAATGATAAGTGTAAAATACATAAACTTGTTTTTAAACTGTTGTAATGAAGATGTTGCACCACTTGGGGGCGACCTCTGACTGGACTGAAAAGTTCCCAGAGTCTATAAATATCTTGTCTGACCAACATGTTAAAATGTTAATATTCACAAAACACAAAGAAAATCCTCTTTAACAAACTACTATTCTAAATAATCAACTAGCTCAACTTCTTTGGAAATATTTTCTACAACTGCTTCCCCAGGTGGGATTGGAGCCTCTCCCAGCATGCACCAGGTCATCTTGATTTACCTAACCTGGGATTTTCTGACTGCAAATAAAAGACTCTACAGAAGCAAGAAACTCAAACTGTGGACTTCAGAGTCGTTGATTCACTACAGATGCTGCATGTGTTTGCCTCAGTCGTGTGTTCAGGTTTCTGAGGTGTACCTGGTTGTTGAGGAAGGCCTCGGCCTGCTTGGTGTCCCTGAGGAACAGCTGATAAGCGTGAGACTGCGACAGCAGGTTCTGTCGGTTCTCCCACATCTTGTGCAGCTCGTTCCAGCCGGTGTCGAGCGCCTGCAGCCGCTGTCGCAGGAACATGTACTGTGCGTCCGTCTGGCCCTGCGTCACCATCTCGCCCATGTCCCGCATCTTCTGGTAGTCTTCCTCGTAGTTGCGGATCTCGTTCTTGATCCCCTCGTGCTGGGTCAGCAGTTTCTCGGCCTCGGCCAGCGTGTTGGGCATGTCCTCGGAGGCGATGGCCGTCTGTGTGCGCGACAGCCACGACTGGAAGTCGTCCAGCTCGCGCAGGAACTGCTGCAGCTTGCTGGCCTCGCCCAGGGACTCCTCCCGGTTCTTCATGGTGTCCTGGAAACAGAACAAATCAGGTTATTATCTTGTGTTTCTCCGCACTGTGTGTGTTGAAACACCTTTAACATCCTGGTGTGGAAGAACTGTGATGTTCTTAATTTCCAGAATCTGTTATAAATGACAAATTCTCATTTCTGGTGGGAAGATTTTGAAGATTTAAAAGAGATTTAAGGTTGTTTCTGCTGATCTGACAGATCCTCTCACCTTCATCTCGTCCCAGACGCCTCTGATTTCAGCCAGACGTCCCTTGATGGCGTCTGACTGCTCCGGGTGTTCTGTAGCCAAACGGTCCGCTTCCTTTCCCAGGTCTCCCAGCTTGTCTTCGATGGCGGCCAGGTCGCGCTCCATTCCCGTCAGCTTCCTCTGCAGAGCCATGACGCCGGCCAGGTCGTTCCCCAGCTCCTGAGTGGACTCGATGACCTGGAGGAGGACAGAGAGCGAGTGACGGGTCAGGCCAGCCAATCAGTGGCAGCGGGGGGTGAATTAAAACCCTGAAGGAGCGGACACGGACCTTGGTCTTCTCTTTGATCCAGGACTTGGTCTCGTTACACTCCAGGTGGTAGTTCTGGACTCCCAGAGCCGAGTTCAGGCTGTCCTTCTTCTGGTCCACCAGGTCCCTGAACTGACTCCACCTGGACGGATGGACGAGCGGACAGAGACACCATCAGCAGCAAATCAACTACTACTGAAAACTGAAGCAGGTGGCTTATTCATTTATCTGTTTTATTCAAGATTCATTTCCTTTTTCATCTCATTGAGGTAACCTGTTTAATCCTTGTTTAATCCTAGGTTAGTTACCTGATAGCCACAGATCATTTACTTTTTTAATTCAAGTTTATTACCTTTAAATATAAATTTCCAGTTTATTTCCTAATGCTCTACATGTAATCATCTTTTTTTTAATTCCCTTTTTAATCCCAGTTTAGATCATAGCTGCTAAATCCCAGTTAATTACCTGATAAACCTCACATTTATGTTTCGTCACAGATAAATTGTGTTTAATCCCAGTTACATGTAGAATCTCTGTTATAATGATCTTTAATTCAGGTTTAGTTTCAGTCCCAATTATATCATGTTTAGTTTCAGCCTTAAAAGCAGTTCATTAACCAGTTTAATCTCCGTGAGGTGGTTAAAGATGTGATAATCTGATCTAATCCCAGTTAGATTACCTGGTGTTGAGTTTGTCCTGCTGGGCTTTGATCTCCTTCTCGCTGGGATGTCCGCTGTGCATCAGTTGCCTGGCAATCTGGTTCACCACGGCGACCCGGGACGCCTGGCTGTTCATCTCCGGCTCCAAACTTTCAAACCTGGACGGAGACGCAGGAAGTTAAAAAAATTAAACCCTGAAGTCTTTCTCTTTCATTCAGAGCGAGGGCAATGCATGATGGGATATATTGCTCTGTTATATCACAGTCAGTTGTCTCACTCGTTAAGAATAACTGACTACAGGAACTTATAAGAATTTCACCATCAAACTAATCTGGCTTCTGACCCTAAAAGTCAGGCTTATTAAACCCAAACTGATCTGGTTTGACCCTGGTGCTTCTCACCGGTGCTGGACGACCTCCAGATCCTCCAGTTTCTCGGGGATCTCCATGCTGTTGAGCCACTGCTCCTTCTCATCGATCCACACCTCGCAGGCGTTGGCTTCACTCTTCATCTTGTAGAGCGCCAGAGCGTCCTGCAGCGCCTGCTTCCTGAGGCGCGTCAGCTCCACCACCTCCTTGTATCGCTCCTCGATGCCGGCCAGTCGGCTCTGAACCTGCACATTCAAAAAGAACGATCATCACAGTGAGTGCGGTGCCTTCCAGAAAAAAACTTAAACGAGAAGCTAGAACTTCATTTCTGGTAACAATAGAAGTCTGGTTGATTTTAACTTTCTCCACAGATACAGAACCAGTAGAATGAAACTCCTCACCTCCTCAGAGTCGGCCTTCTCGGGCGGCAGCGTGCGGGACTGTTCGTGCAGAGCGTCGATGACGGGCCGGTAGCTGCCGATCTCCTCGGCAACGTCTTTGTGTTTCTTTACCAGAGCCTGAGTGGAGAACTCGTCATGGCCCACGTCGACGCTGGAGACGATCCGCAGCACGTCCAGCATCCACGTGTCGATGTCGTCAGCATCGGCCTGAGGAGAGAAGAGGAAGTGATTTAGTTTCTGAGCTGGAGCTGAAACTGGACTTTATTATTTTTTTTACCAGCTTTTTACAGACGTCTGCTGATCAACTGAACTTAATTCAACCAGTCAATTTCTATGAGAAACCATGAAAGCGTGTTTTCACCTGGAACTGGTGCTGGTTGCAGGCTTCCTGCAGACGAGCTTTACGGACGGCAGAGAGACGCTCCAGAGCTGCCCACTGCTCCTGCAGCACAGAGGAGAGGAAGCAAGGTTTTAGGAAATTATGCACCTTGATGTTTGAGGACAGATTTACAGGTAAATACACTTTTTCCTGAAAGTCAAGAAGGTTTTATACAAATGAAATCAAACAAATGAAGCAGGAGACAAAAGTTTCATCAAACACAAAAGTGAGGTTAAGAACTTTTTTTATGATCTACTCCTCTTTAGGAGATGAAAATATCATTCCCAAAATTACTAAGAGTGAGATTTAAGTTTCAACGGCTCTAAATAAGATGGAGACGGGACAAATGTGTGTTAAACAAGTTAAAAGAGTAAAACGTTGCGGTGACAGCTGCAGTTTACCTGGACGTCCTGGATTCGCTCTTTGATCTTATCGGCTCCAAAGTGGTTGTTGGCCACCAGCTCGTCTCCCGTTTTGATGGTTTGCTGTAAATGAGCCGCTCGCCCAGTCATCTCGTCTTCGAAGGCTTTGTGCTGACTCAGCAGTCTCAGCGCGCCCGTCAGATCCTTCCCATAATCCTCGGAGGACAGGATCTGCTCCTTCTCCCGGATCCATCCCTCCTACGAAGCGCAGACACATTCAGGCCTCGGTTACATCACGTCCCAACGACCAGACAACTCCAGGTAGACTTTTAATAATAGGAATAAAATAAATAAAAATAACCTCTTCAGCCATTTCCCAGAAGAACTTCCAGAGGCGACGGGACTCCTCGAGGCGAGCTCGCCGTTCGGCCGCGAGCTGACTCAGCTCCTGGTAGCAGAACTCCAGGTGAGCCACTCGATCCCTGATGATCTGTGGGTCACACGGGTTATAACCTGAGGAGGAGAGAAACGATTAATGTCCCGCTCATCGAAATCTGCCAGACGAATAGCACACACTCAAAAATGTCCTCGATCCATCATTCGTCCACTTGTCCATCTCACCCTCGGAGTCGCTGCCGAATTTCTGAGCGTTCAGGTTGACGTTTTTGACTCTCGTGGCCTGGATGCTGATGTCAGCCTCCACCAGAGCGTGTTTCTGCATCAGGTCCTCGACACCCAGCAAATGTTTCCCATAATCCTGGGAGAGCAGCAGCATCTGCACGGAGAGAGACAGAGCCCAGGGGTCAGAGGTCAAACCATCACACAGGGACATCTGATATTTACAGGAACACGTTCTGGACAGAACATCTTAACAGAGGGAATATTGATAATAACTGTGTCCATTCTTTTTCAGGAAATTCCTCAGTTTGAATTTCACCAGTTTAATCAGCGATTGATCAGATGTTAATTCATCCAAAGAAAACAAATCAAAAGATGAAATATGTCCGAGATTTTCAATAGTTCAATAATAGACTAAATGTAAATATAATTAAAAATACAATGATCTCAATGATTCCAAATTCACCTGAATAAACCAAATTAACTTGTTTTTTCTCACTGAAACTAAAACTGATGTTTATAGTAGTTTCTTCTTTCTTTTTTGTAACATTAGATTTGATGAGATTTCAGTTCCTCAACCAATATCATTCTTGTAAAATCTGACTCTGCTTAATATGAAAAAATCTAAAACAAAATCAAAACTTCTTGAGTCCATCAGCGTTCAAACTTTAAAACCTGAAAAACAATTTGACCTAAAATAAAGAATTAAAAAAATAATGTTTCACATTTATTGTTGATGTTTAATTTCTTCTTTTACTTAAAACACAACAAACACATATTATGTGTTAGTAGGTGATGTAATACTTACGTCTTTCTTTTGGCCACAAATATATAAACAAAAAAAAAATCACCTGTTTTCACAGATGACAAAATATTACCCGTTATATTTTAATCTCAAAGTAAAACCCCTTGCTCTGCTCTGATTGGGCCACGCCCCCTGCGTACCTTCATCTCGTCCATCCAGTCCATGATGTAGAGCATCTCCTGGAAGACTCTCTGCAGACCCAGGTTCAGCTCCAGTCGGTGGCGTCGGTCCTTCAGCAGCTCCAGCAGATATTCCCACAGCCGGATCACGTTGTCCTTCCTGGCCGTGATGCGTTTGATGTCGTGGTAATTCTCCTTCTCCAGCTCCTTCGCCACGGAAACCACCGCCTGGGGGGGGGGAATGGAGAAAAACACACAAAACAAAACTCAAATGTTAACAGGGAAATTGTTCAGGAGCTGCTGAGGAATTTGCCAGAATGCATTTGAATCTGGATATTTGTGTATTTAAACACTTTTTGGTCTGTATGATAAAGTTTAGTTCCAAACATGTGATCAGGAGCAAGACTCTGGTTCAACGATCAAGGCTTAAAGTTGAAATCTGAGCATTTACACTCATTAGATTAATACTATCCACCCGACTCTGCAGGATTCGACTCAATCCCGTCAACAATTCAGTCATTTTTAATCTGATAAAAGTTTAAATCAATTAAAACCAAACCAAGGTTAACTCGTCCGATCCAGTGTTTGTATTGATTTAATCCATGAGAGTAATTGGATCAAGGTTCAAACCCTAAATATATTTATTTAGTTTATGTTTAATTCCACATGAGCTAATCTAATCTAATCCTGGGTTTAAAATTCAAACAGACAGCAGAAGACGTCCAGTGTTAAAAAAACGATCCAGGTGATGAACTGACCTGAACTCGCTCCTCGTACGCTGCAATGTCCGTTTCTATGGCCTCGTGTTTCTTAGTAGCAGCATCCACGGCCTGGAGGTCTAATCCAAAGTTATCCTGGAGGAGGAGAACGGAGGAGACAAGGAGACGAGGACAGAGGAAACAAGGAGAGGAGATGGGAAATAAAGAGGAGAGGATGGAGGAAAGGAAACAGAGAGGAGAGAGGAACATATTTTTATTCATGGCTTAGAAATAAGAATCTACATCAAACAGTAATTTCATTCGTGAACTCCTGTATCGTTTGATCGAGAGGAATCAACCTTGTGTACGTGTGTTACCTGAGAGACGAGCCGCTGGTTCTCGCTCAGCCACGTCTCCCTCATGGCGGCCTTGCGGTCGAAGCGTCTGGCGAGCTGTTCCAGTTTCTCCTGACGAATCAGCTCCGTCCTCAGAGCCAGCTCGCGCTCGTGCTCCGCTTTCTCCAGACGCTCCCACGCCTAAAACAAACACACCCACAACATCAAGCAGCAGAAATGTGTAGGTGACACTTTGGTGTGCTGTTGTTATTTTATTATTATACTGTTATTTATTTATGTTTAATGTCATTTCTCACATTAACTTCATTTATCTTTCACACTGTAGATGACAAATTAACACTTTTACATCTCTATATCATTATTTGATGATAATTATTTTCTCCTTTGTTTGATTTGAATTTGTACAAATAAATAAAACTCAAATGCTGTGGGGAGGAGGGTGAATCCACCTGAACTCTCCCTCCTGTAAAAGTTGCTGTTACCTTGTTGATGTCAGAGATGAGCTTTCCCTCTCGTGGAGTGTAAACCTTCTGGTTGTTGGCTCTCATCTTACTCTGGATGGTGAACAGCAGAACCTCCAGGTTCCCTTTCTCTGTAAACCTGCACACACACACACACACACACACAACAGAAACACACAATCAGCACTGCTGTGGCACAGAGTTTGACTTTCAGACGTTTGGCTTCACTTTGTGTTTTAAAAGGATAAATAAGTGTAAAAACCTGTCGAATATAACAAGGTTCAATAAAACTGTGGACTTAAAAATGACAAGAGAGAAAAATCCAAACAAATTTCTAACATCAGAACATTTTAAGCTGCACAAAGTTCATATTATTTGCTTGTTTATATTATAAACACAAAGTCACATTGACACCAGTGATTCATCCATCACTGTCCTGTATTTGGGGGCCGGTCTTTAATAGTTTATGTCGACCTGGCTTTTTATCAACTCCCAGCTTTTTATTTGTGGAATTATAACAAAAAATATCCCCAAAATAACGTGGGTTAAAATGTGAGTAAAGTTTGGAGTCATCATGAAACTGACTTTGACGGTTTCTCCACGGTGCGATACGTGTTGAAGGCCTGCAGCTGCTGCTGGACTCCCACCAGAGAGTTGGCGAACTTCCTGTTGTTGAGGATGATGATGGTCTGTTCGATCCACTCCAGCAGGTCGGACGCCAGAGACTCGTACTTCTCGACCATCTTCTCCGTCTCGATGGCGTTGTCCAGGACCTGGAAAACGCGCCAGGAACACACATGTTTAATATAATGATAATAATAAAAACAACAGAATGGTCCTTTAAGGTCGGAATTGGACGTGTGTTTGTCACCTTCCCGATTCTCTTCCCCTCCACCTTCAGCGCCTTCATCTTAGAGAAGTAGTGGTAATAAGTCACCACGTAGGTGATGATGGACTTTTCATCAGGGTGGTCCACGCTGATGTCTGCACACACACACACACACAAATATATAAATGTATTCTAAATGATAAAGTTGTCATTTCATTCTGAGTGAGAGAGTGTGAGTTTGAGAGTGAGGGAGTGTGTGTGTGTGTGTGCGTGTGTCCTCTCACCCTCGGCGTCCAGCAGCTTGGTGAGGCCCAGGTGTTGCTCGGCCAGGTTGAAAGCATTCTGCAGGTTGTGGTGAGCGTTTGATTTCTTCAGCTTATCGAAGTCGATCAGGTCGGGTCTGAGAGCAACAAACACAACGTGCACTTTAAACAGGAACTCATATTTATTCATATTTATATTTCTCAGTTTGAGTGATTTTTCATTTCTTTTCCTGCTGTATCTCATATGTGGCAGCGACCGGTTGCTTTAATGTTGTGATGAAGAGTTTCTCTTTAGAGCCACTATGAATACTTTTATTTATTTGTATTTTATTAAGTATAACTGTGTTTGCGTGTGCATGATGGCTGCCTCGTGTTTCCTACGTTGACACTCTGTTTATCTCACTCACTCTGTTGATAGTCTCTCTTTTTTTTGTCTGATGAAACAATAACATAATGTGAGACAGTCGGAGTTCCTACCTGTGTTTGTGGATGAGAGCGTTAAAGGCCATCCCATCTCTCCAGCTGGTGGAGAAGTTGTGGATGTTGACATTTGGATATCTTGACAGGAAGAGGAAATCATTAAAAACACATTTCTCAGTGATTAGTGTTTAATTATCACGTGACATCACATTCATTTAGTGAATTAAACTGGTGGAACCATGTGTGATGGCTCCCACTCTTTTCTATGAATCAGTTTCCAGTTATAACGTTGTGCAATTCCCTCAATAATAACTAACACAACACTAAATCCTCTTTGAACATCTACATCCACTTCAGGGCAGGGAACAGGAGGCGAGAGGGCTGATGGGAAATGTAGTCTAAACATTTCTCTGTAGATGAGTGAAAACAGCTTTTAAAGTCTCACCCGGCGGTTTTCATCTGACACCAGAGCAGCAGAGCATCTTTAGCCGACTTCTTCTCCTTGTTGTCCTCCGTCTCCACACTGATGTCCTGGATCTGAGACACACAGACAGACACAGAGTGTAAAAACACTGATAGAATAGATGTGATGGGTGGAACTTTCTCTTTGGATCATCATGCTATATTACCTTACGGCCTAAAGATGTCCTTACTTTCCGAAAAATGTCCACACTTTCTAAAACTATCTCTCTTCATAAACATGTCCTGTCTTTCTATAAAAACTGTCTATGGCTCCTGAAATTGTCCACATTGTCCAAACATACTTAACTTTTTAAAACTTACAGTATTTTAACTTTTAAAAAAGGTCCTCTCTCTTAAAATGTCCTCACTTTCTAAAATGTCCTGCCTCTCCAAAAGTCCACACTTTCTTAAACCATCCAAAAATGCCATCATATCTTAAAAATCCTTTTGTTCCGAACGTGTCCTCACTCTCTGTTGTCCTGATCCTCACAAAGACAGAAGAGCACGTCTCACCTTCATCGGTCAACATCCATCGGTTTCAGTCTGACTGAAGCGTGAATCAAATGTGAGCCGCAAATCGGCATCAACACGGCGAACACACATGAGACACACACACATGAGACACACACAAACACACACATGAGACACACAAACACACACACTGTAGTCCTTCTGTCACTCGGCTCCATTTCACCCTGGTTCCTCCGCCGCTGGATTTAAAACCACTAAAAAGAGTTTTTTTAATCCTCTTATAAAATCTAAATCCTTTTCACCCATTTCAACCAACTGTTCACTGTCCTTAATGATGACATCATCACCCGGTGACACGACATCGACATACAGTAAAATCTATGACACACGTCTGTTCTTCTCGGACGGTAGTGTTTTAATGAGGCCTAAAGAAATGATGCAAAATCCAACTTTTACTCTTTAAAACAAAGGGAACACATTTTCCCTGAAGATGCCACATTTGATTAAATTAATCTTCAACAGTGGATTTATTTAAGAATATGTGAAGCAAAATAGTGAATGAGAATCTTGGCTCCAGGTGATTGATTTACTGACGGCCAGATAAACAAGATACTGATAATAAATGAGCCTTAACACCATGTGATGGGATGCAACACGGTTCAATGCACCTGACAATGGATCACATGACCCACACCACCGGTGCAGTTTTCTGATGTTCCTGGATTGAAAGCCCCTCCTGTTGGGATGTGAACGTGCGCGGCGGCCTCGTACCTGGAAGCGGAGGATGATGGTCCAGATGAGGCCCAGGGTGAGGCGGTGGTTTCCGTCTACGATGTCGTGGGAGCCCATGTTCTCCAGGTGGACCCTCTGCTCCTTCAGGAACTGCAGAGCCTTGTCCACGTTCTCCAGACAGTGGATCCGCATCCGACCCTTGGTGGGTTTGGGCTGAAACAAAAACAGAACTCCAGTTTATTTACGACCCTCACAAACCCAGAGGCCGTGAACAGCTTCATGCTGTCGTATAAACACCAGGAAGAAGAAAACAGCTGCAGACACAGCTGAGTGATTTCAAAACCCACACTTTGTGTTTTCATAGATTTTCTTCAACTGGACATTATTTATACAAATCATATTCTCAAAGGATTTCATCTCAACACAGGAATGTTTCAAGCAATAAATATTTCGCAAAACCATAAATGTATGTGCATGTTAATCAAAGCCAAGAATCATAAGTTATAGAAAAATTACAAAGAAACTAATGGATCTTTGGTTGATTTTATAAAAGGAGGAGCAGGATGTGATGAGTTTGAGCTCTGCTGTCTGTTTTTAATGACTCAGCATCTTGTTGAGAGTCGAGTCCTCGACATCGACATGTTGGAGATGAGGTTGTTTAAATCCTGAAATATAATTAAAACAAACCACAGTGATGATAAATGACTAAAATAAAATAAATGTCTGAGCTGTCAGCGATGTTACATCCTGCAGGTTGTCAAAGCAACATGTTCACTGTCCAACTCTGATCTCATCGTCATCATCACTACGATCAGGACGTTGTCCGACAATAACACAACTCTCTTTGCTTTTCCTCACACAGACACACAAACATCACAGTGATTGGTTCATTCAGGATCTGGTTGGTTCAAGTCAGACAAAATGTATTTACTAAGCATCAAAGTTTTAGTTTCACTCATTCTATAACGGATATAAATGATGGACAGAACAATGAAGGACGCCCCCTGTTGTTCAGTGTAATTCAGCCTCTCGCTCTCAGATCAGATTCCTCTGCTGCTTCTGGAGGCGTCTTGGCTCCGTGTGAAGCCTCAAACTTCCTCAATGACTTCCTTCACAACTCTCAACTGCCCCCCCCCACACACACACTGTTACTGCCTCCATCCATCCTGCTCAACACTTCACCATCCCTCTGCCCTTTATTTCAGCTCTCTCTCATTTTGTCTTCTCTTCTTTAACTCTCTGCCCAAACCAGGACTCACAGAACTGTAATTAAAACATAATAATATCAGAAAAAAGACGTAGTGTATTACACTTCCTGACTGACTGTGCAGTTGTGTTTTCTCCCTGTGTGCGTCTGACAGGTTGTGAGAAGACCGGATGACAGCGCCATGGAGAGAGAGGAGGTCAGATTGGAAGAGACGGGAAAGACGGGCCAAGAAGAAGAAAAGAGGGAGAGGAAAGAGAAGAAGAAGAGAGTTTGGCTCATGGCTCTGGAAGGCAGGGTCACACCGGGTCGTTCTGACCGAGTGCGTCTGAGTTTATGTCTCTTGGTTTGACAGAATGAGAGAGAGAGCGTGAACGAGGAGAAGACAACAAGAAGACGTTTAGAGACACGAAGGATAATAGATTCCTGTTGCCATGGTGACGGGAGACTGGCAGTAACTGCATCTCTCTAAACCACAACGACCAACAGGACCACCGTGAATCTACGACAGAACTTTACATTAATCGCCAATTATCAGAGAGAATTTATTACTCTAATTGTAAACTTGTTACATCGTGTGTGAGCTGAACAGAGTTAAAATTACTTTCATTAAATCTGTTCTAAAGTTTAGAGAAACACTGATTTCTTTTTTGCTTTTGCCGCTGAAAATAATACAAACTAAATAATTTGTATGGAGCGAAGAATCATCTAAAAATCAGCTCTTCCAGTTTGTCCTGGTAAATAAAAGTGATTCGATTTTCTTTGCACGTTTAACTTGATTTAAAATGACTCATTTATTACAGAGCTCTTAAGAAGATGAATCACAGAGCTCATAAAAAGATGCACATTTCATTTGTTAATGTGCATAATAAACCTTGTGCTCCCGTTGTCTCAGACTGGGACCACGTTCATTTATTACATATTGATGTCAAGACAAAAAAAAGAATATTTAATATATAAAGAGAATATTTGGACTTCCCCCGACAACAGAACAACATGTAAAATCACCAGTAAGAATCAGAAAGGGACAAAAGAAAGATGATTAGAGTCTGAAGCTCATTTCATTTCTCCTGCTCCTCTTTCACAATAAAAGCCCTGACAGCGACGTGACCCACCAGTCTCTCTCCTGACAGGACCTCCAGCAGCTTGATGAGCATGCGTCCGTCCCTCAGGTCCATGTAGAGGTCGGTGATGCGACAGGAGACTCTGGACAAGTGTGAGTTCACCCATTTCACGAATGTCTTCTTCTGCACCGCCTCACGCTCATCTGGACGAGAGACACGGGGAGAAAGAGAGAGAGATAAGTCATCACAGAACACGGGATAAAGAGAAACGCAAACAAAACTATCAACAAACAGAGGTGTGCACATGGTGACCTCAGAAAATAAGAATAGACTTTGTTTGACCCCTGGAAGGAAACAAGACTGAGACCCACACAAACGTACACACACACACACAACTGATAAGAAACCCTGCCTGTAATATACATGCACACAAACATTCATATAAACTCATGACCTTCAGAGTGTGTGCCTGTGTGTGTGTGTAGCAGGACAATAGCTTCACTGTTGACTGGCCTTCAGTTTCTTTATCACTCAGCACAAACACACTGGAGAATGTCTGATATCAAAGTGAAGCTGCAGTAAATATGTGGAGGAGACGTCACGGTGTCTGCGAGCGGTCAGAAGCAACAGGGACGACTGGACGGAGCCAGGAACACTACACACGACAGTGAGCTGATTACAGAGGGGCGTGTGGAGGAGTCTGTTTAAATCCTTGATTTTACATCCACCCTACGTGCTCGTACACACACACACAAGTGAGATCATTCTGGCTGCAGTGACGGAATGTGAAAGATCAGATCTGATCATTAATACATTTCAAAAGTAGAATCAGATGTTTTTAAAAAGGTGCAGTCAGTTTAATCTAATATTTCTCATCTGTGTCAGTCGCTGCTGAAGAGTCAAACTTTTAAAAACAGGCAGAGGTGTTTCAGAGTTTAGAAACATCCTCATCAGATGATCCACAGCACCGGTCATTTGTTTCAGCACATACTGTACTTTACTCTGTGCGCGTGCGTGCGTGCGTGCGTCTTATCTCCATCTTCATGCTTCCTATTGTACGCAGGGGTGTGTGTCCACTTCATGGTATTTGGTCTTCTTAGTGTGTGTGTGTGAGTGTTGGGGCTTCCCCTTCCTGAACAGAAAATGAAGCAGCTGCTCGTCCCAGCAGGAAAAGAGACTCTCACACACACACAAAAACTGCTCGACTACACCCATAGAATAAACGTTCGTTTTGTATGTGTGTGTGTTGGAGCTGAACCGCGAGTGTGTGTGTGTAAATCACTTCTTCTTTCTATATTCAAAGAAGCAGCTGCAGCAGGAGGAGATCTCGACTCATGTGTCATGTACACGTACACATCTGTTTTGGCTCGACATAATGAAGAGCTGAAGGATGAGCGCTGTATAAAGACAGTTCCAGTTATTGACCATATTGCTTCTACTGGTTGTTTTTCTGTATCTGTTTCTATCAGTAAAAAGCCCCTGGACACGACTCCCAAATACTGGCATCAGATTTGGTGTTATTGGTTATAATTAATTATAATTGGCATTAAGAGAGATGTCATAAAGGGACCATGATGCCAAAGATGGCGGCGGCTGCGTGACACACATCCTGCCGCCTCCTCCTCCCTACGGGCCAATCGTCTGCTTTACAACAGCCAAACAGGAAATGGGTTTAACGAGAACATCGCTCAGTGGAGCTCAAACTTCCACCGAGACCCAACAGTCCCTCACGTCCAGTCAAGCTGCACCAAATTACACCCATAGAAATCAGACCTCTATATACGTCTAATTTTTAAAACAAAATCTATGAATTATTCCCTGGGAAATCAACAAAACGTCCAATCTCAAAAGGTTTAAGAAAAAGATTCAAAGAAAATGTAATGAGTTCTTTCTTGTGCTATAAACACATCTTTTCACTGAGTTCGTGGAAACACATCCAGTAGTTTTTATGTAATCCAGTAAACACAAAAAACTTTCAGGGGTTAAAACATAACCTCTTTGTCGGAGGTAAAAATTATCTCTGTTGGACAAACTGAAATATATTTTTGGTCATTTTGTCTGAAACTTAAATACAGAAACAGTTTCTCTGCGATAAGTCAATATATCAGTTTATCAGTTTGTTAATCAGTTCCTCTGCTTTGTATTTCCAGTACAGTTGTTTTTACAGAACATCAGTTTAGAGACGAGACTCGTTTGGTGAAGTTACAGTCGGGACTTTGTTATTGACTCAAACAAAAAACAAAAAAAACCAACAGGAAACAGTTTTATTCTTTATCTTTTTTTCCGTCCTTTAATTAATTGTAACCGGGCAGATTAATGAACAGCAGGGATTTATACCAGCAGGAGTCATTTCAGGTGAGTGTTAGCACTGGTCTGACCTGTGAGTGCTAAGCTAAGCTAAATAATGCACGCACACCACACACACAGCTAAGCAGAACTCAATGTCAGTGGCTTCAATTACCTTTATAGATTTACAGATACTGCTGAATGTACGAGACACAGCATTGTGTGTGTGTGTGTGTGTTTCCAGAGGACACAGTGTTGTCTCCGCGTGAGTCAATAACACACATGTGCACACACACACACATAATTAGAGGATGACCTTAACCTGAGCCTAAGGGGGGACACACACACACACACACACACACACACACACACACACACACACACACACACACACACACACACACACACACACACACACACACACACACACACACACACACACACACACACACACACACGGCCTTGCTTGTCTCTATGGGGATGAAAAATCAATGTCTCCGCCCATTTTAAATGAGCATCACACACACACAAACACACACACAAACACACAGCCTGAGCATCATGTGAGGTTCATCACGGCTTGTATCATTGTGTGAATGTATCAGCCTCATTGTAATGTCAACGTTGTGTTATGACAAGAATTCACAAAGACTTTCAATACACACACAAACACACACAAACACACACACCTACCTACACACAAACTCGTTGCTGTTAATGCTGATAAAATATAAATTCATAAAATAATTTGTTAGGAAATTGTATTTTGTTCCACAGAATTGAAAAGTAGAAGAAAGAAGAGAAGAAGAAACTGTGAATGAAAGAGGAAATGAATAAAAGAATAAAAGGAAAGGAAAAGGAAAGTGACAACGAGGAGAGGAAGGACCAAGCAAACAAAGGAAATTCGACAACAAAAGAGGAAAGAAGGTACAAAACAACTGAGAAGGTAAGAAAAGGTAAAAAAGAATAAAAAGAAAAACGGGAAAAATGGAAAAGGAAGGAAAGAAAAGAAAAGGAAATTATTGTGAACAGATTAGATTTTTTTAACCAAACAGTAAATAATGTTTCTGTCCTGAGTTTTGCCTTCAGGCCAAGTTCCTCCAAACCTCGCCAGCTCCACCAATCAGCTTCTCTCTGACGTTAAGGTCAGGGTCGGCAGGTCGGAGGAGGCGGGGCTTAAACTAAGCCTAGGAGGTTCAAGTCACAGCAAAAAAAAAAAAAAAACTGACATCAACCCACAGCTGTGTTCCCCTGAGTGAGGACTGCACAATCACACACACACACAGACACACAACCACACACACACACAGTCCAGACAGTGTGCGTCAATGTGATTTAGGTCAGAAATAAATCTTTAATTTGGAATCGTCCAGACAGAACTGACACCTTCACATCTATTCTGTGTGTGTGTGTGTGTGTGTGTGTGTGTGTGTGTGTGTGTGTGTGTGTGTGTGTGTGTGTGTGTGTGTGTGTGTGTGTGTGTGTGTATGTGTGTGTTGGTGAGGGATTTTCAGGATATGTCTGAGGACTCTTACTGTTTCATTTCTCATCTAATAGTAACTGTAAGCGGTTTTCAGACCTGAACTGAAGAACACACATGTTCCTGAACAAACGTCTGAGTCAGTGTCTCTGGACATTTTCTGGAACTTTTACTGCAGCCTACAACTAAAATGTCTGGAAACTTCACAGTGAGCGAGTGGACGTGTTGATGAGGTTTCTAACACGTGACGGACGTGAAACTGTAACAATACAAATATCTCAGGAGCCGTACACGTAGAAGAAAAGGCCCAGACACTATTTTCATGTCAGAAAACAGCTACATGCTACCTCTGTGTTAGCAGTAATGTGCACAGGGAAGCAGACACACACACAAACTTCACACAAATCCTTCAGGTGAAGACAGTTGATAGTTTTCATTATTTTTCAAGTAACATCTGTGAAACAAAGTCAAAGAATCTGTGATTTCAGCCTCAAAATGAAGAGTTTCCTTCTTTGTCATACATCAGTTCTGAATCAATATTTTGGGGTATTTTGAATTTTGGTTGAACTGAGCAAGATATTTGCAGATGTGTTTTACTCTGAAGTTGTGACAGACTTTCAGAAAATACGTCATGGAATGAAAAATTGATTGAAAACAGAATTCAACAGCTCAATCAATAATGACAATAATGGCCGGTTGAAGCCTCAGTTGAGACTTTGTGTGTCAGAGAGTTACACAGAGCAAACATATCAAACATCTGTTTCCACTATAGACACACACAACCACACACACACACACACACACACACACACACACACACACACACACACACACACACACACACACACACACACACACACACACACACACACACACACACACACACACACAAATGTGTTCACTCTCCCATGTCTTTGGTGTGTTTCCAAATCCAACCCACTTCTGGGCCATTCATGGTGGATCGCATGACATTAACTAAACACACACACACACACACACACAGTAATGGTAATATTCGCGGCCTCCCTGCTCATCCTGTGGGAGATCAGGAATGCTGGAATCCTGGAAGTGCAAAACTGGAAGTGTGTATTTTAATAAGGTTATACGATCGTGTGTGTGTCACTGAGGTAAAAAGCCTCATGTGTTCATAGACGTTGGACCTACTTTCTCCCAGTTTAACACTATGCTTAGCGTTAGCTTCATCATTAGCTCTGTGGTGAATTGGGATATTGAATAACGAGGAGACAGAGTGTGGACACACTTCCTCTGAGTGACGTCTTGTTTCTGCTGAGTGAGAAGCTGAAGCTCCACATGCTGCAGACACACAGCACGAGATCCTGTCAGCCAATCACACCACACAATACTGAGCCTGTCAGACCCTCAGCCAATCACACTGACCTCTGACTGGACGTGAACGAGACATTGTGTGACACACACACACACACACACACACACACACACACACACACACACACACACACACACACACACACACACACACACACACACACACACACACACACACACACACACACACACACACACACACACACACACACACACACACACACACATTGAGGAACAGAGGAGCATTGAGAGCTGAACACTGACTGACTGATGATCAGACTGTTCAACTGACTGAAAACATACGTCCTGTTCACTGGGTTCAGTCCAGTTCAGTCTCACGTCTTTAGTTTCAAATTACAAGTTCATTATTTTCATTAAACTGTTTCAGAAATTAGACGTCGCTGAAAAGCTAAAAATATGTTGAGTAGTAGACGAGGAGCAAAGTTTGACACGTGGAGGAGAACATCACGACTCCAACGACAAATTAAAGGAGACATATTCTATTCAGAGACTCACAATGAGTGTAATTACTGTAAAATGTTTTCAGTCTCCGTCTCTAACACTTTGAGCTCCGGTCTCTTGAAGGGAACTATAGCAACAGTGAGGAGTTTTAAAACCAGAACATCGTATGTGGACTAAAATGATTTGAGAAGTTTCAGTTTGTTTGTATTAATGTGTGTTTGTGAGTGTTGCTGCGCATGCTAATGATTGTTAATGTATGTTGAAGTGTGTTATTGTCTGTATTAATATGCGTCTTAGTGCGTTCATGTGTGTTAAGTGTGTGTGTCAACGTGTTAAAAGTTTGTGTTAATGTTGGTTAATATGTGTTTGTGCGTTAATATGTGTGTCAATGTGTGTGTGTGTGTGTGTGTGTGTGTGTGTGTGTGTGTGTGTGTGTGTGTGTTTGTGTTTGCAGCCTGCTGTAACAAAACCTCTGGTGATTTAAATCATTTCGTCCTCTTTACTTTTCGTCACCGTGTGAACGTCACATTCCTGAGCTCTGAGAAGATCGACGCTCTCTGTCACCGTCATGTTAATGAAACGCCGTCACAACGACACACACGTCCATCATCTTCTATTAAGTGTCTGTCAGAGTCACAGGGTTCAGGCCGTCAGCTGACACACACACACATACATGTTATCATGTTTTTATTTCATGATATCTCTCTCTCTCTGGCCTAACTTAGGCCCACCCCCTCTCTGCTGTTGTGAGCATGCTCAGTGGAGCGTTCCAATCAAAGGGTCCTTTCATCCAACGAGACGACGTGGTCTCACACACACACACACACACACGGACACAAGGAGAGTGGTTTCCCTGTCACACACACTGTTCTTCCTCAGACTGTCACACACTCTGAAAACACACAGCTTCTTCCTCGAACACTCACTCATGTCACTTTCTGCCCAAACACTCAACAATGTCTCTATTATCCGCCTCCCTCCCTCCCTCTCTCTCCCTGTCTGTGTGTAACTGAACCGGACTCGACCTCAGGTGAAACTTTCTGAATCGTTTCCAGACTTTTCGTCTTTTCAGGAAATGTCTGAGACATTTTTTTTTTTTAAATAACCATGAAAAACTTTGCAGGAAACACGCCCTCATTTAGAGAAACGTAACGTAAACATATTTTTCATGCTGCCATCAGAGAGAAAGAGGAAGATCACATCGAGATGGTCGACAGCTGTGGCCTCAAGAAGTTCAGAGCTGTAAGAAGTAAACAGCAAATATTTTAATAATCAATTAAATTAATAATCAATCAACCCGACCTTCAGCCTCTCAGCAACTTTGTTTGTTTCCTGAAGTTGCTTAACTGACGTTGTGTTATAAACCCATTATTATTATATATAGGCTAATGTTTGTGGACACCCATGATTGGAGGCTGGTTTATAAACAAATGATAAAATCCTTTTACATTTAAATATCATTATAATTCTACTATTTATATGATAATTTGGTGATAAGTGCATCATGAGATTGTATCAGACACTAAACGACGAATCACAGGCGTCTCCTGAGCAGAACTTGACCGTGACGACGGAGGACGAGTGATTTATCATCCCACCTTTGTGTGAGCTTTATCGGGTCGAGACAGAAGAAGCTTCCTTTAATTTCACTAAGAGGATGGACGGGGGGAGGGAGGGAGGAAGAAAGGAAAGGCGGGAGGGTGATCGGGGCAGTAACAGACGCTCGGCTGAAGCTCATGAAACATTGATGAGGTGAAGGAGGAGGAGAAAGAGGAGAAGAGGAGGAGGAGGAGGAGGGGGGAAGAAGAACACCTTTTAGACAGTAAGAGAGAGAGAGGCTGGGATATTTTTGTTCCATCCAGACCATGTTAGACACGCCCACGTTAATCCACACACACACAGCTCAGAGGCTCCCAAACCACCGAGACGTCCTCTGATTGGCTGGCTCGGGACAACAGAGGAGAGAGGGGGATGCTGGGAGCAGCGAGGGATGATGGTTTTGTTTTGTTAGCATGGCGGCGTGTGTTTGTGTGTGTTGTGATCTCAGGGGAAGGTTTGTGTGGTTCTAACAAAACAATCAATTCATGATGTATCAATTTTTCGAGCCCCACCCACCACAAACGTCAAAATAAAGCGTTAGACGCTCGTATTGATGGACAGATCTTACAGAGGCAAACGATAAGGATCGTTATAAGGATAATAACGTCTGTCTGAAATGCTGTTTTTGCTCTCGACCTTTCTCCCAAAAATCTGCAGAAGTCTGGGGAATGTAGTCCAGAGGGATTTTAACTGAGAGGCCGTCAGTTCAACAGCTGCCTGACGAAGTGCCTTTGAGCAGAGTCAGTCAGTGGAGTGAGCTCATCTTCATGTCTCATTAAACCAGAATAAAAGTAAAGAAAATCATCCTTGACTGTTCCCTCGAGCCGTTTATCAGTCAACTGCTAACAGACTCCTGCTCTGTGTAAAAAATCTCCCATGAGTCAGTTCAGTTGGCAATTTGTCGACTTGTCGGCCTCCATAATTGCTTGATTTTTAACCAGGACGTTCACTCAATACTGCCCCTAATGAGGTGGAAGAGCCTGCTCCTCATCTCCTTTCAGTCCTCCCAGTGTCATAATCACCGCCTGCTTCCGTATTCATCGCCCCGCTGGGAATTTGAGGATGTGAGGTGCCGCTCTGAACCACCTGAGCCACACATGGGACAAACAGATAATTTATATCCACTCAATGCTGAACGACTTACGTCATAAAACCCCGTCCCAGACCTTTTTATTTATCTGAGGGTTTCCTGGATGAGAAGTGAAAGGGAATTAAGGGACCGTCTGGGTTTCATAGTGATGGCTTCTTGATGAAGTTCTCTGATTTGTACAGATGGCAGCAAATTACCCAAATTAAACAAAAGTCTGTTAGTAATGTTTCGAAATGTTAGACTCTCTCCCAAAGGAACCTCCTTCATTTGATGTGATGGTGGCAGGAAACATACAGTATCACTGCTAAATCACCAAGACAACCATGAAATCCCCTAAATAAACCTCCTGTAAGACCAATAAAACCTAGAAACTCTCAGACCTCCCCTGAACCCCCTAAAAGACCCATTTGAGCACTAAAACCTGTAGATCCACAAAAAGTGAACTACTGAAGAACCTCTAGAACCTCGTCATTGACCAGAATATTTCCAAAACAAATGTAGAACCCTCTCAATGACCTAGCACCGGACAAATACCCCGCAATCTACTAATCGATCTCTAGAGCTTTATTATCCACAGGAACATCCACAACTACATGTAGAACCTTCTCAACAACCTTAAGATCCAGAACACCCGTAGAACCTCCTAAAAGGTCCTCAAGAACCTTGTAGTTGATCAGAAAACTATAAAAAACACAATTGTTAAACCTAATCAATGATTTTTACCACCTCAAAAGACCCATAGAAACGATTAAACTATCTCTGGAAGTTCCTCACAAACCACTACAACCTAACCTGTAACAAACTGGGTACTGGGTATATAGATGGAAAAAGGTGTGTTATGGTTTATAAGACATTGCTTCATTTGCTGGGATGTGGCTGATCAATAATTAAACCTTTCTTTATCTTATCACCAAACTTTATGATCCTCAAAAGCTAACATGCAAGATAATTCTCCTTCTATAAAACCTCCTGCATCCACCTTCACGTGACCTCGAGCCAGAGAGACGCTTTCAGAGAGGAGGATGATCCGGGAGTTTCAAGGCTTCAGCTCGTCATCGAGGCTGCGATCAGAAAACTGGATCCATTAACCTTCAGCTAAATTCAGCCACTGAAGTGTTTCTCCAAGGAAAACCATTTTGGTATTAAATCATTTTAATGGTGACGGACATTTACTGGAACGACTGAGATGTTCTGAAGAATGAATATAAACCATTAACAGTCGACATCTCTACTTTCATCTAGTGAATGTTGCAATAAGTTTCTGAAGAGAGTTTTTCCAACAATGTGACAGAGATTAAAAAGATTAAAATGCATCATGATCTCATGTGATTGGGTGAGAGTGTCACTTTCAGGACGGTTTGTGGTCCAATCATGACACATAGTGCAAAACACATAGTGATTACATGTGAAATGACTTAAGAAACTAGGCGTGTTATTCTGTGACAGCATTCTGTGACACCAGTCTGTCAAATGAGTAGATGATGAAATCATCTCCTCTAACAGAGACTCGGCTGTGACTCACTGGTTTAACTATTGTCAGACAACAGAAGACATCATGATAAAAAACAGACGTCCAACTGCATTGTGCTCCAAAGAAGAACAAAGTGACAGAAACACCAACGTAACATATGAAGAGTTTGTTTAACAGAACAACACAGAGAGAAGATCAGTGAAGAATGAAACAACCACTGAAAACACATCAGACAAAAAGTGAAGGAAACCTAACAAACAAACAACCAACCAACCAACCGACCGATCAACCAACCAACCAACCGACTGATCAACCAACCAACCAACTTAAATCTTTATTTTATTTATCTCAAAATCTGTCTAAAAAAAGAATGGGTCATATGTTGTGTATTATATGAGACATGTAAAAAACTGTTTAAATATTTAATGGAAAATGAAACTTTCCCATTGTCAGTTTTATTAATGAATGCAGTCACACCAACGATCTAAAAATCCCAGGGTGTTTGAATAACTCCCTCATTGATATAAAAAGTGACAAACCAACAGGACATTTCTCATAGAGACTGAAAACGACAGGCGTCCATGTGACTGGAGCGTCAGATCACAACCATCTGACAGAATCTGGGTGTGGGAGTTGAATGAGAAAAAACACTGGTGTCGCCTCCTGCTGCCCTTCAGCAAGGCACTAAGTACCCTGCAGCCTCTGCATTGGACTGTGTGCGCAGCAGGGTGCGGCTCTGACACCGAGTATACTTAGATAAGATCAGATCTGCTGAATCATCCACAGAGAGACTGAGGCTGTGATTTCACAATTTCACATAAATTAAAATCAATTTCTACTTAAATGAAACTAACTCTTTTAAAGCACTTAAACTTTGAGTACGACAGAACTTTTCTAACTGTATATTCAGGTTTGTTATAACTCATTACAGATCATCTTCAGGATTAATCAGAAGAAGATAACTACATAATTTAAGCTTATTCAGATTTATATCATGGACATAAAGCTGCGGTTTGTCTGCAACTTTCAGGTTTGTTTCCTCAGTCAACTTCACTCTTATTTCCTCCCTTTATATTCAGAGACTTTCTCTGTTTTAAAAAGCTGCTGCTCTCGTTCGGCTCAGTGAAACCTCTCCGACTCTCGACCCCCTGAAGTTGTTTCAAGAAACTCGAGCTCTTCCCTCCTGCTTCCCTCGCTTTGTGTCACTTCATCTGGTGAAGCCGCGACTGAATGATTCCACGTGTGAAAATGCAAATTAACAGTCGGACATGATGCACGTGCACGACCTGGAACTTCCCCCAACACATCCTCATGGTGTCTTTGCTGTTTGGAGATGTTTTTACAGATTTTTGAGGGCTGGAGCTCCTGTCTTACCTTGAAGCTGTTTGAACCTCCCCTCCAGCTGGTTGTAGTTGAAGGCGGCCTGAGCAGAGAATCCAAGGCCCGGGCTGGGGCCCCTGATGGGGCTGAGACTCGGGCTCGGACACCGGCCCGGGCTCGCAGCGAAAGATGGGCCGGGGTCGCCCGGTGACGGTGACAGAGGGCCGGCGTAGTCTGAGGAAGGGGAGAGCGAAAGGGGACCGGGGAGACCGCTGGTGGCGCTCTGAAGCTCCATGGTGAAACTCCAAAGAGGATGATGGGAGATTTAGAGGAGACGAGTCCACAGAGGCATCGAAGAGAAACTTCACTTTCCAGTTGAACGTAACTCAGAGTGTTAGTTTTCTCTGCAACAGGACAAAGCTCAAGTTTCAACAGGATTCTGTCCAGGAAAATAAATTTGACTTGTTGTGTGATAAGTTCTTCACAGCAGAGAAAAGCTTCCAACAGGACTGAGTTGTATCCAGGAGAATAAACCTCAGCTTACAGATGAATAAATGAGTTTTTAAGAGAATAAAATAATCTCAAATGATTCAAACCTGAGTTTCAAAAGCACCAAAGCTTCAAATATTGTAGAGAAATAATCCAAGTTTGAGCTCAACTCAGAGGAAGATGACGATTCTCTTCTTCAACACTTCCAGGACTGAGCGATGGAGAGGGCGAGAGACATAGGAGAAGAGCTGCAGACTCCCTCTCTCTCTCTCTTTCTCTGTGTGTATGTTTCACCAGCGTGGTCGCAGGAATCGCTGGCTCAGCAGACGCAGCATCATGCTCCTGTGTTCTCTCCATCCATTATGTCATTGTCCTCAGATGTCACACCTTCCCTCCATCCAGTGATCCTCCACCCACCCTCCGTCAACACACACACATACACACACTGCAGCCCAGTAAGAGGAGAAGACTCTGCTGCAGAGACAAAGTGCAGGAAACAGAAAGAGAGAGACGGAGGTAGAGAAGGAGAGAGAGGGCTTGTCCTCCTGTGAGCAGCAGCAGCAGCTCAGACACTGAAAACACCTTCAGGCTGACACAGTCCAGGGGGGAGGGGGTCGCCAGCAGGAGCAGCCACTCCTCCCAACAGCCTATCACAACCCTCGCTTTCACTGCTGATGTCACTAACTCGTTAGCATAAGGGGCGGAGTGGGAGGAGGGCGAGAGAGAAAGACAAACACTGGAGAGAGAGAGAGCTGAAGGAGCCTCTCTGTTCACACTGAAGATAAAACTGGAAACTTAAATAATTAAGTTTTAAATAACTATGAAAGACTAATAATAAATCTGAATCCCTTTGAGTTGACTTCCCTTCTTCTAACTTTAATTTAAATTCATGTTATTGCATTGATTCCTTATTAATTAGATTTTACTTGTTTGGTTCCATTTGAAAGTGGAGAAACATTTCCTGCAGCTCATTTTAAAGAAATGAGAAAGTGAATTGTAACTTTAGTGACTTAAGAGCCAAAGTGAAATCCAGCAATAATTTAATGATAATCAACTTCAGTCCAGACTTATGGACTATATTCACAGAATCGTTCATGATTAACAAACTGACTTATTTAGATTTGATATCTGTGAGTGTGTGTGATTTGGTGCAGATCCAAATATCTGGATCTGGTGAATGTAAATGTGGTTTCAAAATGAGACAGTTGGGTTTTGGTGGACGGATGAACTCTAGTGAGCGATGTTCTAGTTTGATCAACATTCCTGTTAAACAGAGGCATCTGTGTCTCCCTCAGTAAATTCTCCACATACAAGAGTCAGAGGTTCAGTTAAATGAGCTCAGATCACTTTTGGCAAATCTAAACTTCTAGATGCTGCAGTGTGGGAAGTGAAATTACATTATACACACATACACACACACGATCACGTGAAAACGCTCCTTCTGTTTCATCTAATTCATGTGGACACCGTGGCAGCAGCTTCTTCATGAAGCTCATTAAGGGAACATAAGACTGAGTGTCAGCGAGGACGAGTCGCACTGGAGGAAACAGGGCGGTGTGTGTGTGTGTGTGTGTGTGTGTGTGTTTTCCTGTACACACACACAAACCTTCATGAGACCACAGTCCAGTCCTAACGAGACTAAACTTTGTTTCTGAGGTTCTGGTTTAGGTTTGAGGCCCACAATGAATGGAAGTCAATGTAACGTCCTAACCTGACCTGTGTTTTTTTGTGTGTGTGTGTGTGTGTGTCTCTCTACAAGCTCATCGCTCACACACAGACGTCCAAACATCCTGAGACTATCTGAGCTCTAATATTAGAGTTTGTTGTGAAGATGTTCTTCCTGCCTGAGTCCAGCCAGCACTTCCTGTTTGATCCTGCTGTCCATCCGCGCACACACACACACACACACACACACACACACACACACACACACACACACACACACACACACACACACACACACACACACACACACACACACACACACACACACACACACACACACACACACACACACACACACACACACACACAACTGATTTCAACTAAAGTCTCTTATAAGGATCTTATACACTATAACCTTATAGGTTAAATTTGAAAAATAAACATACATTTCAAAGCCTTGAAATTCAAAGTTTCCTCAAACCTGCAGGTTTTGGAGGAATGTGGAGAATTTAAAAGAGACGGAGGAGAATCAGCTTCACTTCCTGTGTAACGGACTTTGACAAAACCAAACAAGAGGAGGTGAAAGGTCAGAGGTCACGACCTGGAGACAATACGTGGAACAAATATTCATGTGACTCCGACAAAACTGCAGAGGATACAACCTGAGAGTTCAATGGGTTGGACCACATGGAAAAACAATCTAGATGTTCTTGCTGCAAAGAAAAATCAACCAAAAATTGTTCATAATAATTCCAGTGACCGTGTGACGCTTGTTGTAGCGCCACCATCAGGACAAAACTTGAGATGTTTCCAAAAGAGTCATCAAAAATTAAATCTTTGTAAAGAATCAAATGTGTGAAACTTAAGTTGTATTTCAAAAAACATCTTTTCTTTCTCTGCTGCTGCTCCTGTCGTCTTCACAAACCTCCCGAGTGAAAAGGCACCACCCAGAGACGCTTTCACTTTTACTAATCACACACTCGTAACGTGAGGTAGATGATTAACAGGTGAAAACTAGACCAAAGGTCACACACACACACACGCACACGCACACACACACACACACACACACAGATTAACCAATCTACGTTCTGACCCTCACATATTGGCATGAACTCTGGGTAATAGCTGACAGAATGATATTGTGGATTCAAGCAACCTAAAAAGATTTTCTCCGTCAGGTCTCTGGGCTCAGCCTTAGAGATCAGATGAAGAGTTTGCAGTCGCTGCTCCTTTACATCCAAAGGAGCCAGTTGAGGTTGTTCGGGCATATGATCAGAATCCTCCTGGTCACCTTCCATTAGAGGTTTTCTGGGCACGTTCAACTACGTGGAGACCCAGAACTCGCTGAAGGGACTACACATCCCATCAGGCCTGGGAACAAGCTTGCAGAGAAGCTTCCTGGCCACAAATACCCAATCTCAGATAAGTGGAAGAGGACGAATGAATGAATGGACGGAGCTGTCAGAGTTCATCAGATGAACCTACAGATTTGTATATAGTTTTTTCTGAGGAGTTGGTAGAAACTAAAAACAGATCAAACAGGACACATGTTCACATAATCATGTTGATCTGTTTCTGCTGGAAACCTTCACAAACATTCTTTGTTTTTACTTTGTTATATTTTTACTGCAAACTTTTTTTACATTGAAATGTTGAAGTCGACACAACTCTCAAATAAAAACAAACTTGTGTCTTGTGTCCAACGGCGGAGCTTTAGCATTTTTAAAATGGTGTCTAACATGTTTGTAACATGCAGGATTAATCTAACGTGGACACAACTTCTTTGCTGCCGCGACGTCTAAAAGCAGAAACAGCTTCAGCTCCCGGGTAACCAGCATCCGTCAGTGCAGAGTTCAAAGGTCAGAGGTCACAGCAAACACACAACAGATGGAGCAAACTTTTCTGCAGCGCGACTTCGTCTTCTGTTGATCATCTATATAACATAATGTTCTGCCCTGCCGGCTCCCAGCATGCTGAGCGTCACGCCGCGTTTCCTGCCGTCATCTGGATTCCTCGTGACTCAGCCCCTCGGGCCGACCCGGCCAACGAACCAAACGCACCATTCATCCAGCCTGAGCCGAGTCTGACCGCTTAACTCCTCTCACAGCGGACGCCTCGGGCAGCGAAACGCCTGCTGCATCATCGTGAGTTTTTTACTGAGTGAAAATCTGGAATCTGTTTTAAAAAACCTGAAGTCACAACTGCAGCAGCTCAGCGATGATGAATATGTGTGTGTGTGTGTGTGTGTGTGTGTGTGTGTGTGTGTGTGTGTGTGTTCAAAGTTGAAATTTGTGACGCTGCAGTGGTGAATTTCACACCGACACGAAACCTCGCCCTCCTGACCACACAGAGGAATTCCTGTGAGGTCAGAGCACCAGAAGCGAAACGGCAGCCATGTTGGAGGACGAAACTTTCTGACTCATCAGAGGTGGAACATGTGTCAAGTACAACAACCAGGACTAAAGATTCTGTAAGAATAAGAATTAAAAACAGGACAAGTGAAAGAAGGAGAGAAAAGAAAAGAAGTGAGCAGATACAGGGGAAATTAAAGTAAGAGCAAAACAGATCAGGAGGAAGAAGGAGAGAAATATATTAGTTTCTCTACTTTCACTTTCTCTGATGTGGAAAAACCACAAATTCACCCAGTTAAAAAAAAAAACAACAGGCAACATTCCCAGCATTCCACCATCTGGTCCTCTGAGCAGGATGTGTGTGTGTGTGTGTGTGTGTGTGTGTGTGTGTGTGTGTGTGTGTGTGTGTGTGTGTGTGTGTGTGTGTGTGTGTGTGTGTGTGTGTGTGTCTCTCTCCGTGGGGAACCTGGACTGTTCCTGCTTCTAATTATTGAGCGGTTGAGTGAGTCGTCACTTTAATCAACATGTATCCTTCCGTTTGTGGTTCACATATCTGGAGAACGGTTCATCGGGTCGGCTTCACACTTCACATGTGTATTGTTATTTAGTGATGAATTTAAAATCATTAATAAAATACTTAAAATACTTGTGTTAATTGCTCTATGGAAATCAATCCCTGATCCGTTCCTCCCTGCTGAACCTCGGGGGATATTTGGATTTATTTTTGTTCTGAGGACAGAAAACAAACAGTTACCAGAAACACCTCAGGGCTACAGCCAAGGTCCCGGCATGTCGACGGACGCCGGCGGCCATGTTCAAACACTCAGGACTGATGCGTTGACCTCCGACACGTCCAGGAGGCCGAGTATTAATAATAATCATCCCGTCAGGTTCTTTCTCATCAGTTTTTTTATTTATAAAAAAAACTCTGACTGCACTTTGTGTCAAAGGTTTCTGCAAACGGAATGGAACTATTTTTATGAACAGCAAATTTATTTGTCATGTTGTCAAGATACCAACCCCCCCCCACACACACACACACACACAGAAAGCCACCCACTCTGAACAAACACACACACACACACTCCTTCTGTCTCTGCCTTGACTGTAAGTAGATCTGTCAGCGTTTCCATGGTGACCGCTGGTTTTGTGTTTCCCAGGATATCATATGGAGGCGAAACACACACTTGGCTTCATCTTCACACACACACACACACGATGGCACTGTGTGTGTTTCAATGACAGACACACGTTGTGAGCTCTGTCATGTTTCTGGTCAGATTCACTCATCGAGCTGCAACTAACAACTGTTTTAAAGTGATTTGTTGAAAAAGCTTCTCTCTCTCTCTCTCACTCTCTCTCTCACACACACACACAAATACAGTGCTAATTCAATGTCATCACCACACACATCCTCTGGCCTGCTGAGCTCAGCATGAACAGGAAGAGGCTACAGAGACGAGGAGGAAGATAAGAGGAGGATGAGGATGAAGAGGAGGTTGGAAGCTGAAAATACTTCTACACTGAAACTACCAGGAAAACACGTATTTAACTCGCACTGTGAAACGTTGAATAGTCGTCTTTAAAAAAGAGTAAGTGAAAGTTCTAAGATTTAAATTTAGAATTAAAAACATGTTTACTGTCACTACATACGAGTGTCTTCATGAGCAGGAGACAAACTTTTATTCTATTTCTGGAGAAGAAAAATATTGTGTCCCCCGTCGGTGTCTTGTGACTCCTCCCATCGTCCCAATCTCAACTTTCAAAACCAGAACTGAGACAAAAACTCAGAGAAGCAGCAACTATAAGATATGAATCACGGAAACAGCCAATCAATGGATTATTTAAATAGTTGCCGATTCATTTGTCTTCCAATCAACTGATCGATAAACTGACTAATTTTACAATCATTGTATTTATTTCATCCCTAATGACTGAATATTGTCCAAACACAACGTTTCTCTGAGCAGCAGAACACTCACCAGCAGGAAATACATGTACATGCTTCGCCCTTGTACTTTTAAAGTAAAAATACTCTCTCACACACACACCATCAGACTTCTTCTGCATATTTAACACTGGTGTGAATTATTTAGTGAAGTGTGACACTAGTGGAGCAGTCGGCCATCAGGGTAAAAACAGCATCAGCCTGAGAGAGCGGTAGAGTTACTGTAACACACACACACACACACACACACACACACACACACACACACACACACACACACACACACACACACACACACACACACACACACACACACACACACACACACAATCATTATATAATGGATAAAAACTTCTTTATATCTCTGATGATTTGAGATCAGAGGAAAACAGCTGGAACAAACGTATGTCTCAGTTAATGGACTATTATAATATGAATGTGACAGGAAGTTGGAGAGAAGAGATGAAGACTCTGATCAGACTGAAGCTCGTTAAGATGCTCGTTAGCCTTTGTCAGCTCTCGTTAGCTCCAGACCATGATGCGTTGTGAAGGTGGGGGGGCAGCTCTCAGCGGCCTGAGCTCATCTGTCATCAGTGATTTTTACACTAAACTCCATAAAACAAAATGTACGTTTAACTGAGACTAAACCAAACACTGTTTTCATTTTCACTCTCCAGAGATTTTCATCTTGTTGCTTTGTGTTGTAAGAAGCTGCATTGTTCTCAGTGCTGACACAATACCCACAACTTGTGAAACCATTCAGACTCTGAGACTCCTACAGAGAACACAAACACACACACAAACACTCACCAGTCACTCACACACACACACACACACAGGAAGGAGCCAAATTAAAGATATGATTTCTCAATACACAGCAACAGAATCATCCCACATCTGGTAAACTCTTCCTGTTATTCAAACTAATCCAGGCTTACACAGTAAACCACATAATATTATGCTTTATATGATTTGTCTGCTCTGCTGAAACCTCAACAATTAAAAATAAAACCTGACAAAAATATCAAATATTTAAAGCAACACTATGTAACTGTTGGTGAGCAACAGCGCCCTCTGCAGCCAGACGTGGTTGAGACATGTTAAGTCACATGATCAGCACTCAGCCAATCCCATGAATGCCGGTGTCAGCGTCACTCATCTGTCACGTGACCAAATCAGATCAGTTACTTCTTTTCAACCAAAGTGAACTTGGTGCTTCAGCTTGTTTGGATTTCCGACATCACCAATATCAGCCTCTCGGGGCCAAATTGGTGACTTTCAGCATCGGCCAGAATTTCTCTGCTATGCACCATTTTATTTGTGTCAAATTATTGTGAGGCCTAAAATAGCCCTCGAACCTGTTCCATGTAAAACAGGTAAGAGGGAATTAACTTAAACTGAAACATCACATTAGCAGAAGAATCACCAAGAGGCGAGAGATGAAGAAACCTCGTCCTACCTGCGAGGGCTTTAATTCGTGAGCGTTCGAACAGACGGGCCGAGCTGTTCTCGTTGTCCCAGTCTTCTGCGTCCCAGCGGTTGTTGACGGTTTCGCTGTACTGCTGCTGGATCTCCATGTGGTCGAACTCCCCCGCTACCGACGTCATCTTGACCTCGACGCGACTCCACCCCCACCACCGCTGCTGCTGCTGCCGCTTCCTCCGAGCCCGTCCACCTGCTGCCTGCTGCCGTTAGCGACGGGACCCTCCAACACACCCTCACACACACGCACTCTGACCGGCTCTGATTGGCTGGTCGAGAGGATCGTTCAAAACCTGCAGAGACACAAACGGAGGAAGAATTAGTGGAAGTTATTTAAAAAAACACACAGGTTGAAGGATGAGTTGATAAAGATTACATTCTCATTATCTCCCTTTTTAACCATTTTCTATTCTGTTGTCATCGTATAGCATTTGCACGACTCTCTGTGATGGACAACACCTCTACACTTCCTGCCATTATCCAGAAATGAAGCCAGAACATCCTGGATACGAACGCTGCCATCGTATGCCGATGACATAATCTGGGGCCAGAGTCTCCTCTCAACCAATCAGGAGTCAGTCTCAGCGGTCAATCATGACATCTCAAACCAAACTGATCAGAAACATGAACACCTTTAAAACATCAGTGTGATGAGAACTACCTAAAATGACAAAAAACATCTTTGACAAACATTTATTTAATGTCTACTTTGGGTTTTTAGTTTGGTCCATGTCCCATCTGCTAACATGGAGGCGGAGGGGTTCATAATCAATACTGCAGCCAGCCACCAGGGGGCTATTGAGATGATTTTTACTTCACTTTTAGGAGCTGTCATGTTAATCTATATTAACAGTTTATTTTTACAAAGAGTTTTTTACATTTGATTGAAAATTAGTCTAAATCAGTTTATTTTCATGTTTACTGTTATAAACTGGATTCTCTTACTGGTATCAACTAAACAATAACACATCAATAATTTGAACCAGAATTTTCTCCTCGACAAGAACAAGGTCTTTTATTTTAATTTTCATTCTTCACCTTGTGTTTTACATCATCAGATGATGTCATGCTTTGCATGATTGGCAGAAGTGACTTATAAAATGTTTAACTATAGTAAACCTACAATAAGAGCCACTTAATGTTTGTTTTATTTCATGTTTTATTGTATTTTAGTTGTAAAGCGTCTTTAAATAAACTGAAACACAAGTTTAATGTTTTACTGTCAATGCCACTTTAAGATCAGCTGCTCATGCACATCACTGGTGAATCTACTGTCTGAGTGCATCAGTGTTTCGTGTCTAATTATTCCAATGTGGGTCTATGTTATTTTACTCTATTCTATTTATCTGTATCTATTCTGTGACACCTGAACTCCTCCAGTGAGCATGAATATACAATAATCTTATTATTACTGCTGTAAAGTTCAGTGAATGTGAAAAACTGAAAAATGTCAACAGCCTCCACAGCTGAACCAACTTCTGCCCTTAACCGAGAGGATGGCGCTCCCCTCTGGTCACAGCACGTTACTACAACATATGACACACCATAATAAAAACCCACACGCACATGTCAGAGTTGAGCAGCGTTCACTTTGATGTGAAACATTAGGAGGAAAAAGGTTTTTAAGAAAGTGACGACATCTGAAACAAGAGCTGATGGTTCAAGAATCAACTCTCAAAATGCAGCAGGAACAATCATGGTCACAGCATAAAGAGCAGTTGAGCCCCTGCTGGTTCTGTTTGTTTTCCCTGCAGAGTTTTAAAAGTTGTGTGTGGAGCACTTGGTTTCTTATTGATTTTATTTTAAAATGCAGATGAGGCGTTTGCTGTCACTGACGGAGTCGGAATAAACCGAGCCTGTAAACCTGAGACCAGAGAGTCAGCACAGTGAGTCGTTTTGGATCCTGAGGTCAGCAAACGTCACGATGACTCGACACTAAAACGCCACAGCAGCAGCTCAGAGAGGCTGACCACTGCAGACAGACGCCTGCAGTGGTCAGGTCACGTCACAGAGTCACATGACACGAGCATGCAGACTTTCATCTTGTTCATATAAACTAATTTACTCATTTTGTTACAACAAACAGACTCAGATCTGTGCACTGATTGGTCTGTGCTACTGTCCCATGACGACCCCCCCCCCCCCCGTCCCCTTTAATTCAAACATCGCATCACTCCCTCTCTTTTGGCGCCGCCCACTGACGTGTAATCTGACCAATGAGAAGGCTTCTGCCTCTGGAGATTCTGCAGAGCAAAAACTGTTTCTGAGCTACACACTGATAGTGTGTGTGTGTTGCTGCCACCCACTTGCAGCTCAACAACCAGTCAGGCTGGAGCTGCTGCTTGTGTTGCTACGCTAAAAATATGCTACCACTGAGACCCTGTGTGTGTGCGCGTCTGTGTGTGTTGCCTGAGTGAGGCTAACACAATGTGCACTCATGCAGAAGCGATAAAGCATGTGGACGCATAGACACACACACACCAGCCACGGAGTCAAGACAACACACAAACACACGCACAGTTTTTAGAAAGTATGTCAGGGCAGCAAAATGAGCGAGGAGGGTGAGAGAGATTCAGAAGAACTGGAAGAGAGAGAGGAGAATCTGTGAAGTGAATGTTCCATTTGTTAAACTTTAAACCAGAGACGAGCAGAAAATCTTCACATTATAGAAGCTGGAACAAGAAAATGTGTTTTTTCTGCTTCATAGATAATGTGACGCTGCAGAGTAAATCTACTTCAAGCTAAAACAACCACATCTAATAGTATTTTAGTTGCTTTTTTCCACATTCATTTGTTTCAGCTCCATCTTTGGTCTCCACCACCTCCTGAGAGAAAGGAGGAGGTAAATATGCTACATGAGGTGAAGGAGACAGCAGAGACTGGGACACACAACAATGTGGAGGAGATAAATGTAAATCCATCTCAAAACATGTGGATAGAAAAATAATAATCTGAACATAAATCCATCACAAATAAATCTCCACAAACCTGATCAGGAATCAGAGACAGAACCTGCCTGAGAATTAATATATTTTTGAGTTCTCTTCAACATCAGTTTTTTTTTTTAGGAAAACTGTAACCTGTATTTGCTTTTTAAGGTTCTTCTATGTCCCATCTGCTAACATGGAAGAGGCAGGGTTTATGACCAATACTGCAGCCAGCCACCAGGGGGCGGACCTTTACGACATGAAACTATGATGTCATCTGTGGACTGGACAAAGGGCGAGAGAGCATGGAGTAGCAAATGAGTGGTTACTATGTGTGTGTGGGTTATATTTATAGAGAGAGAGAGAGAGAGAGAGAGAGAGAGAGAGAGAGAGAGAGGGAGAGAGAGAGAGAGAGAGAGAGAGAGAGAGAGAGTGTGTGGAGATAAAGGAAGAGAGGAAGTGATGACACCAGCTGACGACAGAAAGGACAGAAATAGAGAGAAGAAGAGATGACGACTCCAAACTGTTTATAAATCTCCACCAACATTTTAAATATCAGTAAACTAAAAAACGTTTGAATAAAACAAACTATTTGAATAAGCCCCATTGGATTCTGGGAATTTTAAAACGGCTATTAAAAAAAAAAATTCTCTAATGAAAATAGTTTGTTTCAGCCATTTTCTCACGAGAGAAAATACTTTGTTATTTCTGACTTCTACTACTGAGCTCGAAAACCTGTTTCCTACATTTCCCACAATGCAACTCAACTGCAGAGACGCCCACGCCTGAGACCATGAAAGCAGCGCTCATGTCTTTTCACCGTTGGACGACTCTTTTCTCTCTTCCCTGTCTCTCGCCCACGTCCTCCTCCCACCTCCCTTCACTACATTCAGCTCTTAGTGAAGCTCTCTCTCCCTAGTGCATCATCGCTCTGTTTATTTCACAGTAAACTGAACAGATTTACGGTTTTAAATTAATTGATCTGACCCCCCCCCCCCAAAAAAGAGACTTTTGAAACCGTCACATTGGACCTTTCACAGTTTTTGATATTTTAAATGTAAAACAATCCTCATGTTGATGAAATAAGAAAATGTTCAGAGTTGCAGTTAGATATATTTCTTATTTTCACTATTAAATCATTTAGGTGTGTATTATTGTGTGATATCATGCTAACAGACTTAAGCTAAAGCTAACAGGTCCCAGGAAACAGCTGAAGAGAAGAAGCCTAATCTGACACACGGCCTTTATCTGAACCTTGCTCCTGATGCAGAGAACTGTTGTTGTTGTTTAACAAATAAAATCTAAATAATACAAATAAAAAAGATTAAAATAAAGACACCATTAGTTGTGTTAGTTAGTTTGCCTGTGTTACAATATAATATACAAAATAAAAACATCATTGTTATTCTGTCCAACAGGATGTGTAAATGTTTTGAATCAGTGTTAATTTTATTCTTTTCATAAAAAAACTAAATGATTTGCTGAGGAGTAACTGTTGATTATATTAAAATCTAAGTAACATAAGTTCAGTTTAAGTATAAACTTCCAAACATGTAATTATCGCTTGTGAATTATTCTCTTTCTCTCTCTCTGCATCTACATCACATTGTCAAGTCAGAACCACACGTCTCCATGGCGACCACTGTCCTAGCAATCATTGTGTCGGAGCCCACTCGTCAGGCTCCTGTCAGTCGAACAAAAGACGCTCGGCTGGAGCCTCAGAGGAGAGAAAAACTTTACTGACACCGAATCACAGAGCTTTTACAGCGAGGAGCTGAAGAGACGCTGCAGCAGAGGAGGAAAGAAGAAAAGGTTCATCTGTTGGTTTTAGAAAGTAGAACATGTTCACATTTCTCCTTTGTCGTGTTAGTTGTTGAATATCAGTCTCCTGGGTTTATATGAGCAACGTGGAGCATCTTGTTAAGTTCAACTTCAATAAAAGTTTCACAAATAACAAATTCCTTGAGCTCCACATGATCAGTAATAATACGTAACAAAATCTTAGTTAGTTAAAGTTCTGCGTTCTGAATTTTAATGAATTACGAGCAAAGTAAAAAAGTCTTCGAAGGTCAGAGGTGAAAGAGATTTGTTTTGTATGTCACAGGTCAGTTGAAGGGAATAAAAAAATAGAAAAGAGAGAAGGAAAGAGAGACACCACAACAGAGAAGAACATTTGAGATGAATATTTGATACACGAGTTTAAAATGAAATCAAAAGCAAAACGACTTAAATTAACTAGGTCACAAGAAACATGTTTTTCCTGCCTTGTTTAGTTTTGATTAATGATTCATGAGCTCCACTACAAACTGTCTAACAGTTTATTATTCATGCAGCCTTGAATAATAATCACTTATTTCTTGACGAGCTGTGTGAGGACAAATAAAGATGTGAGGTTCACAGAGCAATATGGCTTCCTGTCATATTCTTTATTAATTAAATATTAATTCCACATAAAACAACCAAAGCTCTAAACTGTGGAGTCCAGATCTGGAGGAGATGGTTCCATCAAGTAAAAGTTAATTTAGAGAAATCTAAGACTGATCTGGAATCAGAATTTCAGCTGCCGAGAATATGTTCAGGCTCGTGTACAGATGGAAAAACCGACGGATCTCGTCTGTGTGAACTCGATTCTCTGTATTTTTAGTCGTCTTCACAGTTTAACATTTCGAGTATCAATTGTTCACCATGGCAACAAAAAGCTGCCATGCACTGATATGTGTGGGTTTCAAACTCCTACGCAACTCTCCAGTAACTACAGCAGCCCCTTCACTGCAGAGACGCACACACACACACACACACACACACAATTTTACAGTTTAACCATAAACTTTATGATAAATAAAAATGAATTAAAAGAAAACATTAATAAAACCAAATATACTAGACTTGAATTAAGGAAATTACTATTCTGTGATTTAATGGAAAACAAACTTGTGAGAAAAACAACTGTTGCTTTGCAGACGAGTTAACAGAAAACTACACACCAACAATTTGGATTTTGCAAAGATATATTATGTCAAACATTCAGTGACTCCAGTGAAAATCTTTAGATTTGAGACTATTCAAAAAATAAACTGGAGGTGACGTTGTTGCGAAGGATAATCTAGAAAACAGATGCCTCATCTTCCGATCATTTGTCCAGAGTCGATGTTATTTCTGGCTGCACACGTACAGGAAGCAGTTTGACGTTCAGTGTCTTGCTCGAGCACACGATGACATTTGGGCCTGATGAGCTGAGATTTGAACCATCAACCAAACCCTACGATTAATGAGTCTAACATCTGCTGCACCTTCCTCGGATTTAAATAGAACATAAAAACACACACAACTCGGTTCAAGGTCACCTCCACCTCAAGTGTTTTCTTTAACATGCACACACACACACACACACACACACACACAAAGGTGAGTATATTTAGGACATGTGTGTGTGTGTCTCTCTGTGTGTGAGTAGTGCTATGTAGGCCACACAGATTCATGTAGGGCAGCAGCAGTTATCTGACCCGACACCATCAAACTCAAACAGCATCAAACACGACGGCGACAGCAGGAAGGAGCCGAGTCCACCGCCGGCACAGTCCCAGCACAGGTCTGAGGACAGGACGTACAGGAAGAAAGAGAAGGAGCAGGAACAGAATCTGTGGCTCCTCATGTCGCAGTGCAGATATCGGGTTTTTAACACTGACCCAAAAACACACGTCAGTGAAGTGTGATGATATAAATCTTCTTGTTCATAAGTGATTGCTTGTGCATGAAAACACAGTAAGTGATACATCAGTGTGATAAGAACGACCTGAAATGACAGAAACCATCTTTGACAAACATCTAATTAACGTCTACTTTTGATTTTCTTTTTGTCCATGTCCCACCTGCTAACATGGAGGAGGAGGGTTTATGACCTATACTGCAGCCGGCCACCAGAGGGCGATCCAGACGATTTGGCTTCACTTTTGGGAGCGGACACGTCGTCCATCTTTATTTAAAGTCTGTGCTACAAACAATTATACTTAGCATTGATAAAATCTGAGCTGCTAAAAACAAGGATGCAAGCGATGAGTTGAGATGATAACCAGGAGACGTCAGTTTGTAAAAACTGTCTAACCTGTAATCTGAACAGTATCCAGCAGGTGACGCAGGTAAGTATTTGACTTCCTGTTGAATCGTCCGTGTTCCGACAGCCATTATTAAAATAACAGAGAACAGACGTGTTATTGTCGTCCTGCGTCACTTTTATTATGACAAAGTGACACATTAACATCGTCTGTGGGCGAATCATTGAGTTCACTCTCTTCCTGTGTAATTACAACATCTTTTATTCTGCTCACTTCAGCTGACGGCGCTTTGTTCTGCTTAAAGCTTCACTGCTGTAAAACCAGAGACCACTTTTATTTTATCGATGATTAGTTGTTCAGTTTCTGAAAATAATAAAACCTGTTAAATCTCTTTGACAGGAAACATTAAAGATACATGTTGTAAATCTAAAACATCCTGTGACGGTGTTATTACGTCTCAGCATCAACACGAGAAGGTCAACTGCTAACATGGTTTGTGGTTTCCATGGTTGCTCTATCGATCAATAAGCCAATGGACCGAACACACACACACACACACACACACACACACACACACACACACACACACACACACACACACACACACACACACACACACACACACACACACACACACACACACACACACACACACACACACACACACACACACACACACACACACACACACACACACACACACACACACACACCTTCTCGGCTTTCAATGTCGTTTTCAAATGTTGCGTGAAAATGTACGGCTATCAAAAAACAATCCAAAGTATCTCTATCATCCCCTGGTGGCTGGCTGCAGTAAAGTTTACAAACCCCACCTCCTCCTCCATGTTAGCAGATGGGACATGGACCAAAGTGAAAAATCAAAGTAAACATTAAATAGATGGTTTCTGTGATTTTAGGTAGTTCTCATCACACAGATGGTTCAAGTGTTCATGTCTCTCACGATGCCGAGACTGACGTCTGATTGGTCTAGTGCATGTATGGGCGGGACCTCCTTTTCTGCAGCAGACGTAATAAATAAATGCAGGTTGCGTGTTTTTGTGTAATTTCAATTCTTCGTCATCTCTGAGTGTCGCAGCATTAAAACTGAAATCTCCTCCGTCCTTCACTCTGAGGACAAACAGTGACGCACAACCTGGAAACACAATCCACCGCTGCCTCGTCCCAACCTACAGACGACCAGAGGGACGAGGCAGCGCTCAGGCCTGCAGCACTAATCAATGACGAGAGTCGATAATGACACAGAAATAAAATCCTGATCCAGAATCCCAGCTCTCAAGTTACTACATAAAATCTGATCTTACAGGATGATGATTGACGACAGGAAGAATGTGACATATTCGCATCTGTGTGGTTGTTGAGTTCAATATGATAAAGTTGTGTAACTTATCAGTGCCTGAAGCGAAAGACAAATGTCACAACCGTGACATGTATAGATTCAGTTTGACTCTGAGTTTAATCTTAGAGAGTCATCACAGTCTCAAGCTGCTCCCACAGAGCTCTGGTCATCCTTCTATTCAAAGTTTATTAATATTGAACTTATCATTGCACCAAATTCAACACTGATCTTCACTGGACCCAGAACAACACACATGACACGTGTGAAGAAGATGAGATGAACGGTTCTTCAGACAGATTTCTGGATTTAGCAGAAAGATCGATGGGTATGATGTGTGAGAATTTTATCCAATTTGACAGATTTGTTATTTTGCTAATTGATTCTTGACCACAATCTAATCAGATTCTCCTCGAGTCGAATTGAAAGTTTGTGCCGAATATAAAGAAAGAGGTTCTTCAGATATCTTATTTAAAAGAGAGTGATGGACAAACAAAGAACAAAACGCTTCATGTCATCTGCACTGAGGCATAAAAACTCACTGTGTCCACGGCAACAATCAGAATGACACTGTGGCTCAAGAGTTTAATTCTCCTCCAGATAATAAAACCAAAGTTCAGTGACTCTGCTGATCATAGATCAGTGTGGACACCTGTGTCGAGCGTGCATGAGAATCTTCATCAACACCCACACGCTCGCTGTGAATCCTCCGGTCTCTGTGCACACGTCAGATCAGCCGGACATGAAACAGACTCAGCAGCTGGAAGGTTAAAGTTCATTTAACGTCCAGTTCGACTGATTCAGACGTTTGTTTTCACACATAAAAAACTCCTGACAAAGATCAGTGAAAGTGAGCGAGCAGCTCATGACTGGATTCAGACCTTAAACTGGATCCATGCCGTCAGTTTCCGGGGGCCTCTCTGCTCCGTCATGTGAGAGAGCGTCCAACACCCACCCACCCACCCACCCACACCCACACACACACACACACACACAACAAAAGAGCGAGGGAATAAAAGGCTGAAAGCAGAGGAATGTGTCAGCAGTCGGAGGAGATGAGATCACACATCCAGAACTGGCCGAAATAAAAGGGCGTGCGAGTACACCAGTGAATGCAGAGAGAGAGAGAGAGAAAGATAGACAGAAAGTGACAATGGAAAAAAAACACCACTGACTGATTCCACCTGATAAGAGAACAATCAGTATCTGATCATCAGGAACAAAACCACAGTTTACACACCGAGTTCAGTTTAATTAAAACCAGGTGCAAATGTAAAACTCTGGATCATGTGACATTAGTCAGATAATAAAGTCCAGATGTCACATGACGACCAGATGAAGACGATCAAACAGTTGTTTTCTGTGACAGTGAAACGAGCTCACACACCACTGTACATGACTATTTACTGCTCTGTGTGTGTGTGTGTGTGTGTGTGTGTGTGTGTGTGTGTGTGTGTGTGTGTGTGTGTGTGTGTGTGTGTGTGTGTGTGTGTGTGCAGACAGACGCAGCCCTCATTGACCTCTGACCCTGACTCTGGGAAGTCTCGCCCTAATGAGGCATTCTGGGAAATGTTAGTTAACTGATAAATACCTAAAAATAAGAAAACACAAATGCAACCAAAACACTTTTTATGTTAAATTAACATTATTGCAGATCTTTTCTGTTAATTCTGTAAAGTAAAACGTTTTATATCAGAAAACATAAAAGACAAAATGTTTTTTATTTAAGTGTAAGATTTATTTTTTTGACCAGATCTGAACGGAGCCGCTCAAACAAACCAAAGTGAATTCTCAGCTCCTCAGAGCAGCTGAGCTGATGAGGGCGGCGGCTTCTCACCATCAATAAGTCATGTGGTCACATTTGCTCACTCAGGCAGGTTGTTTTTCTTCAGAGACTCTGAGACAAAGGAACCAGACTCACAGACACAGAAACACAAGAAATGACACAACACAACTCGACAGAAGCTGCTGCCTCAAATACAAACTGAGACTGAGGAGGTTCCCTCCATTAGTGAAATGAAATATTTCAAGTGAGCTTAATGTTATTACATTTTAATAATGAAATCAGACACAATTATTGTATTATAATGGGATAAACAAATCTTTGACTCGCCACCACCTTCGTCTTCGCCCGCAGATTTAACCGATGAATAAAACAGCGCAGGTCGCTAACTGTCAGAATTTATAGTCACAGGGAGGGAGTTAAAGATTCCAGAAAGCTTTCTGATTGGACGGAGAAAGAGTAAACGTGTTTGCCAGGAAGAGAAAAGACAGATTTAGATGTAAAAACATCAGGATGCTGGTTTTATAACAAGAGAAATGAAGCGTTAACACAGGATTCCACCTGGAACATGTATGATTCATGCCGTGGGGCCTTTAAAAGGGTCAAAGGTCAAACAATGGAAATCATCACTGACACATGGAAATACTAAATGTTTCCGCCTCATCAACTGCTTCATGACTTCATGCTTATCATCTAAATTAAACCTGTAAAATATTTGTTTGTGAACTTAAATAATTAATAAATCAGCATTTGACTAAAGTTCTGCTGTGATCCTTCACATGTTTCCTGTAGTTTTCTACACGCGTGTTGTTTTGTAAGTGACATTAACGAGTCGTACTCTATTGATTCAACACAGCTCGTTACATGTGAGCGCTGCAGAGTTGTGGTGCGTTCAGAGTCGCAGAGCGTGTCGAGTATTTTTGTGAATCCATATTTGATAACTTCACCATGAATAAATCATCTGTTCATGTTAGTGTGCTCACGTGTGTGTGTGTGTGTGTATGATGCATTGTCACTAACACACACTCTTTACTTAAGTCCACCTAACTGTTCCTTTATATTTACAGACACACAAACCAATATATGATCTATAGTGTAAATACAGCTCTGGAGGTACTTAGCACTTAACAGCACACACGCAGACATACAGACCCACACACACACAGACGGAGCACTCAGGACCCTCATTGATAATTAATAGATGGTATTGCAGCTACATGCTTAACAGTATATTACGTGTGTGTGTGTGTCTCCGCCCTCCATTAGTAACAGTCGAGGACACACGGCATCCTTTGTTCAACCGGGAAATAAAGATGTCAGCATTGCATCAGCACGAGAACACACACACACACACTCCGTTAGCTTATGGCAGCCCATAAAACCCAGTGATGGCTTCCACTCCTGTCTCATAACATTGCAGTGCGTTTGATGTAACTCAGGGGGGACACACACACACACACACACACACACACACACACACACACACACACACACACACACACACACACACACACACACACACACACACACACACACACACACACACACACACACACACACACACACACACACACACACACACACACACACGATCAGTCGTAACACTGGAGAAAGAGAGAGAATGAAAATGTTGTGTAACAGTTTCCAGCAGCAGCTTCTTTCTCACTCTGTCTGAAATCACTACTGAACTATGTACATATTATTCTACTACACGTGGAATTACTGAGATATTAATATTCAAATATCATATTGGCCAAGATATATTGAAGACACGGCTTTTCTGGTTGTTAATATTTGGAAACTGGGCGCGTAAGAGTTGATCTGACAGCTCAACGCTGAGGATTTGAAGTCGATCCTCATCAGTAAAATCACCGAACTGAACCTTTACCAACTTGTCTCAAAATCCCCAAACACAGTGACAGATGCTGACAGTCGGGAGCTCGTTATAATCTCAGTAATCATCCGACACAGTGATCCTCCATGTCTGTGAGACTCGTCTAGAAACACATGATCTGACGAGATTAAAAACAAACTGTGTCAGAAACAGAGATTTTTACAGTGAGACGCTGCAGCTTTGACCCACGTCTACAAAACCACTAATAAAATAATGATAAAATCCACCACAAATAAGTTCACGTGAGGGGCGTTACTAAGATGGCGGCCGAGTGGCAAGGCCTGCGTATGATGACGTAACTGAGAATCTGTGGAATCCTTAAACATTTACTTTTATCTGATCGCTGCATCATGTGAGGAAACATCCGAAGAATTCAGTTTCCTCACGTAAACACTGATAACCAGACGTGTTGGCGTGTTGAACCTCGGCCTGACACTCGTTTGTTGAGCGTGTTCCTCTCACACTCAACAAACGAGTGTGAGCGCTACAGAGGAAATCTGTTCCTGCCACAGGCCGTTACGTTTCATGTCACTGGTCGACCCGGAGTCATCGTCCCAAATCCTGGATCATTTAGAGAAACGAAGGGGAACAAGACGATCCAGAATTTAAACTTTAAAGCGTCTCCTCCTCTCCCTCAGTCTCTGTCTCCCCCCTCGTTCCCAGTACAAACTCTCCCACTGCTTTCCTGCCATTATGCAGCTGAAGCCAAAAACAGCCTCCCTGCCTGGCTGCTCCCTCCTGTTCAAACAAACAGCCTCTCCGCCCTCCGCACAGCAGATGAATGAGACCAGGACGCTGTTTGCAGCCCGCTGGCTTTTATTTAGCAGAAAATGCAGATGAACAAACTTTGAAGGGTTTAAGTGGAAATCTCCGGGATCTTTATTTGGAAAAGTTTATTTGTTCTAATAAAGTCACAGCTTGCGAGAGATCTCGAGGAAGAATTCTAAGACGAGCAGTGTTCAAATATCTGGGTTTTACATTAAGTCCATGAGGAAAAAATGTAGGAAATATTTTCCCCAGCACGGCTTCTGGTGCATTTTATTGTTTTCACCTGTCTGTGTGTGAATATATACTAAATAACCCTAAAATGCCTGGATGGACAGCAAACTTGGTGTGATTATGACTCAGGCGTTTATGTCCACATGATTAACTTCTAAAGGTAATTGGTCAAAGGTCAACAACAATCTCCTGCTGCTTCTTCACAGGAGAAACACTAACTCCACAAAATGTCCAGACACTATTTTACACAGTTCAGGCCTGAAAAGCATCTATAGAGTCACAAAGTATTATAATACATTATAAATTACGTCATCTTTATGAAAGCGTATTACAATATAAAAACACACGGGTTATGCAGGACGTGTGCAGGGTGTGCCTTGCCCCTCTGACGCATTTTTTATTTATATCAAACTTAATGTAATTCTCATAAATACTCTTATATAAAAGTGGTGACATCATCATTCGAAATGTCTCCTCATCCAGGATTTGTTTCCTGACTTTCTGCACTTTAGTTCGACAAATTCACCTCCGAGATTAAAGCTGAGTCACATCTGCATTTCAGCCAAGTTAACTTCCAACATCACAGAGCTAATTTCCCTGCGAGCGTTAAACTCTAAATGCCGACACACACACACACACACACACACACACACACACCAGTCGAGTGCAGCAGCCAAATGACTCGAGGACAAATGTGATATTCTCAGATAAACAGCACAGTTATTCCCTCATATCCATTTGTAAATGGCCACAGTGTCTGAGCAAGCAGACAGATGGGCTGATTGTCAGTCCAGACGCCTGGGAACATTCGACACCGACAACAACACATTGCCGCAGCGAAGGCCGAGGAACGCAGCCCCACTCTGATGCAATCAGACGTTTTAATGAAGTTAAGCTCTAATTTGTCGGACAGAGAGAGAGAGAGAGAGAGAGAGAGAGAGAGAGAGAGAGAGAGAGAGAGAGAGAGAGAGGGATGAGGAGGAGGAGAGAAAGAACCTTTTCTATCCTCTCATTACCGTCTGTTTCCAGTGGATCTGTGACCTTCACACACAAAGACACAGATTAACACGAAAACCTGAACTTTTCATGAACCATAGACTCATCTGGAAAATCCAAGTTAAAGACCACATGTCTGAGATTCTGTCTGTTTGCTGTTGTTGTGATGATACATTCAGATCCTGATACGACACAATTTGAATGATTCCATATGTATCAGAGTTTTAAGTACTACAAATTGATATCGTCATTTATTGTAATATTTTTTTAATTTGTTTAACACAAGACCACAACAAAAAGACGAAAACGAAAAACTATTCTCATCGTACGTCCATGTTGACCTTGATAAAAGGAAAATGTGGAAACAATCAGATGTAGATAAATTAGCAGCTAAGCAGAAAATATGATGTTAAATATTCACTGGAAATCACTGAGTGGGCGGCAGCTGTGAACACACAACCTTACAAGAGACGGACATTTTGTTGCAGAGGAAGAGTTTGAGGTGAATGGTGAAGAGGAGGAAGAAGAGGAGGAGGATGAAGCTCCACTAGGAACGGATAACCTCCTTTTTTACTCTGCTTATCAGGACGAGAACATTATCTCAGTATCACACTGACCTGACACTGAACAGAGCAAAACCAGAGACCACCCAAACCAGAACAGACCAGTATCAATGTGTAAAAGAGCTGCAGGTGGAGAACAAATGGTGGCGGATTGATGGAACTACAGAGAAAGTTGATGAGAAAAGAAAAGGATGAAGCACGTGAGCAGAAGAGAAGATGGAGTGAAGGAATGTGAGGAAGTGATCAGACGTGTAAAGAAGAACGAAGCACTCGAGATAAACGTCCGAGGTCAAGAGGACTCTTCAGAAATCTTTCTGATCCGTCCGTCTCTCAGAGGAGACGAGTGTTTACTGGACTGACTCAGTGTGTTTACCGTCATTCTAAAGAAACTTATCTTTAAACTTCCCTGTGCTCTTAAACAGACAGAGACACGGTGCATAAAGAACCAACCTAACAGAACTTCGGTCTGTTAGGTTGGTTCTTTATGCACATATAGACAATTTTTATAGTTTTGCAGAATTACATTTAATGTTCATGTTGGTTCATGTTAACTCTGAAGATAATTATTTAATCAAAGTAATTCTGGAGTTTTTTAAGTATGTCTGAGACGTAAAGCAAGTGAAAACACACCGAGGAGAACCTGTGACACAGAAATCCGGTTTTCAGACATGAACTGAAGTTCTGAACTGTTCTGGAGGTTCTGTGTGTGAGAACAAACGTCTGAGTCAGTGTCTCTGGACTTTTTCTGGGACTTTTCCTGCAGCCTCCTAGTAAAATGTCTGGAAAATGTCAGAGTGAGCGAGTGGACGTGTTGATGAGGTTTCTACACACGTGACGGACGTGAAACTGGAAGAACACAAATATCTCAGGATGAAGAAGAGGAGCCGTACACGTAGAAGACGAAGACGTCAACTTGGAACGACGAGGAGGTTCCAGAGCTTTTGGTGATGAGGGCCGACGCCGGTGTGGATGAGCTGTAAACAACAACACTGATCTTTCCACAGCAGAATTTATACGTCATGTCCAGCCTCCTGCTGCTCTACAGGCTCCGCCCCTCGCCTGAATGTTCCCCACATGTTCCTGTTGTTGTGAACGAGTCGGACCTGGAACAATCTGCTGCTGCTGCTTCACAGGAGAAACACTAACTACAGGAAACGTCCGGTAAACTGTGTGTGGAGTTCAAATCTGTAAAATGGCCAGAATTTGACGTAAATATGCCGCCATTAATCCAGTGAGAGAGGAGGACAGAGGCCACTGCTGCTTTACAGAGCAGTAAAGTGTGTGTGTGTGTACGTGTGTGCTCTCTCTCTGGAGACTGGGTCTGTGGAGGAACTGCTTGTTCCCAAACTCTCTGATAGAAGCAGGACGGATCACCGAGGCGGAGGGAGGAGTGTTTGGTTGAGCGCCAAGAAAGAGAAGAGGGGAGTTAGAGGAGGGGAGGAGGGGGTGAGAGAGAGAGAGAGAGAGAGAGAGAGAGAGAGAGAGAGAGAGAGAGAGAGAGAGAGAGAGAGAAACAGAGGGAGGCGGGGGGGGGATGAAGGAGAAAAAAAAGGGGGAGATTCATGTTTGAAAAAGCTTCATCCCTGATCGTCCTCTCGTCTTCCCACCCTTTTTATCCTCCTCTAATCTTAAACCTTCTCCTCCCTCGTTCTCCCACTTCTTTTCCTTCCTCCTTTAATTTGCCTCCCTGTGCTCCACCCTTATTTCTCCCCTTCACCCTCTCGACGTCCTTTCTTACAAGTCTTTCTCTCTGCATTCCACTCGTCCTTCTCCATCCTCTTTCAAAACAACCATTTCCTTCCTCCTTCTCTTCTCCGTCGTCCTTTCACACCCTTTCTTCCTCCAACTCCACCTGGCAGACCTCAGTCATGGTTTTCAGTGACAACACACACACACACGCACCCACGCACACACTCCAAAAACCACATGCTCCACGCTACCAGATGTGTTTTATTCGTTTCACACACTCCCTCTCTGGCACACACACCCTTCAGATGACCGACTACACAGCCCTGCAGACTTTAACTCTCCGTTACCAAACTACAGTCACGTTACCAAAGACACCGACCTCTGACCTTTCCCTGCCGTGACATCACTAGTTTTCAATCTTGATAAACATCAGGGATGTGGAGTTTTGAAATGTACATCGGCTTCTGACCTTGAACTTTCCTGAGAAGTGACAGTCTCTCAGAATCCAGCTCTTTCTCATCTCAGAGTTACGCAGATACACCAGCTAATTGTAGATAAATCGTATCGATGTGTACGTCAGTTTATTTGCTCGAGATGAATTTGTTTATACAACAAGTATAAACAAATTCATCTCGAGCAAATAAACCGACGTACACATCGATATGATGCTTATAGTTCTGGTCGAGTGTTGCAGTGGAAAATATTTTTCAGACCATCTCACCTGGGAGCCACTCATAAACTTTCCTAATCTAAAATCCATAGTTAACTATCTGAATAGTTTTGCTCTCGGGGTTTCTGGTGCCGGAGACAGTAATGATCCCTTCAGTAAATGCTTTGTTGGACAGTTTCCTGTTTGGGGGAATCAACTTGTGGAAGTTTTTACTCAGCATGAACCACACAGATTTAACTGTTTTCATCTGTCATCAGAGTTATTTGGTGACTGAGCTGATGTTCGTCGTTGTATTTATTGTTTGTGAGAAAATTAACAATGGTAACAAACTTAATCCCACAAACAACTCTCTGAATGCATAAAATGTAACTAGTTTAATTAACAATCAACAATCAATAACTGCTGGAAGTAGTGAAGGTCATTATTCAGCAAAAATAATAAGCAGATTAATCTTTGGTGAAAATAATAATTTAAGCCCAGCGACCTGTAGAAAATGGGATTTAGTTTCTATTGTCAACTCTGCATTAATACAAATAACCTTGTTGTTTTTGTTTGAAAAGAAAAACCTGAAAATCTAGAAAAAGATTTTCACTGTGAAACAGAACAAACGCTGAGTTTCTGTTCAACACTGCAGCGCCAACAGCTTCAGTCCAAAAATACCACGACTGTCACAAACATATACACACACACAGAAACACACACTGCACGCAAACACACAGCTCTTCACAGTCCAGATTGGAGGGTCGGCTGTGTCGTCATGGCGATCCATCCCATCATCTCAACCTGGCCAGCTGCCAAACTCTCTCTCTCTCTCTCTCTCTCTCTCTCTCACAATCCTGCCAGGCTCATGTTGCAGTGCATTGTGGGATGTCAGATCTAATCTATTCAACAGGACGTGTGTGCGCGCGTCTCTGTGTGTGTGACCTCAGTATTAAAACATGATCAAACACATTCCTGAACAGGTTCAGGTCCGAGCGTTCACCTGTCGCACTGACTCACCTGTCTGCCCCGTGCAGGGGGCGGTGAGCACACAAGCACACAATGGGTAATGTAGTATTTGTTTGGAGATTCAAAGCAGACTCTGAACATGTTTGGAGCTGCAACTATTTGTCAATGAATTAAAGTTACATAATAAAAAAAAAATGCACAAAAATATATCGTTTCTTCCTAATTTACTTACATAAAGAAGATAAACTTATTAAAAGTCAGTGAGAATCTCAGTGAACCTTAGAGCTGATTGTTTTCTGTTGCAGTCGATCAAATGAAACATGAACTTTAAAATCTCTGTCATCGTCTTTACCGAGAGAAACTTTTATCTCCTGAAAAACAATGAGAGGGGAGGAAAGGAAGAAGAGCAACAGGTTCAGACTGAACATGAAGTGGAACAGATCTGTTCTGCTCTTCATCATCCGCCACGTCGCTGAGTTACTGTCACGGTCAAGGACACGTAGCCCCTCCCCCCCCTCCACGACCAATGTCAGCAAACCCATTTCCCAAGATGCCAAGTGTGTCAGGGGGTATTTGTGGGTTAGACTACGCTGGTGTAAAGCTCCTTAATATTACCCTGCACACACATGTGCGCACACACTCGCAATGTAATGCATGAGGTCATCAGGGTTGAGTTACAGCTCTGCCCTGGAGAGGAGAGGGTGGAGGGCGATGATGTAACCCTCACTATCGTCATAGCAACGCAGTAAAGAAGCAGCTGAAGTCACCGCTGCTGAAAATGAGATCTGAAATTTTCCAGGAATCCTCGTCTGTGATGAAAAAAAAAAATAAAGTGTTGAAGCCGAGTTGTGCACAGAGACGTTTAATCTACAGTCTGAGGAAATCACGACGAGCGGAAAGTATCTCAGCGCTGGACGTGCACGTCCTCACAAATCAATGCAAGATGTAATAACAGCCGTGGTCGTCTGTCAGGAGGCGACGTTAAGATCAGCAGCAGAACAAATCACGACAGCGACGGAGAAGCTGCTTCATGGGAAGTTACAGAGAACTGAAATCCACAGTCAGCTGCGAGGACAGTGAAAGAGACTGAGAGCAAAGAGGAAGTCACTGTGAATGTTTTCAATTTAAGATATAATTTAATTATATGGATTGAATATAAAAGATAATATTGATACAGAGGCGTCGTTAAAACTGCAGAAACATGTTGAGACACAGTGGAAACCAACAAACAGCTGTAACTGTAAATATAAATGGAGAACTGACACTAGAGATGCTTTGATAGAAATTTTCCTTCTTAACGCTGATTCTGAAACCTGCACTTTGTAAATCAGCCGATCAGAGTATTGATCCTACACCAGTGATCGAAAAATAAGAACTTATATAAGGTGTTATAACAGCCGTTTGCTCTGGAGAACTCATTAGATTGTTAGTGTTGTAACTGACATCACAGTTCCACCCTCTTCATACACTACAGGTCACTCGAGGGGCTTTTCCAGGATGAAATATTGACATTAGTTTGCTCTGGCGAACGCTACACGACCAGAAATCACTTCTTCTTCTTCACTGTTCCAGAAGCAGAACAGAGCCACTGCTGTGAAGAAAAAGAGGTGGAAATGAAGATTTGTGTTTCATCTTGGGGAAACTAAAACACTAAGAAGACTTGGTATCAGATACGTTGGCCAAACACAGATTCATGAACTCACCGATGCCTGACCTGGCATCTGAATCTAGAAGCCAAATCTTCTCTATCGCCCCCTGGCTGCGGTATAGGTTATAAACCCTGCCTCGTCCATGTTAGCAAATTGGACATGAAAGTAGACGTTAAATAAATGTTTGTCAAAGATGGTTTCTGTCATTTCAGGTAGTTCTTATCACCCAAGTGTTTTAATGTTTCTGAAAACGGGCTGATACGTCATGATTGACAGCTGAGACTGGCTCCTGATTGGTCTAGAGCGTGAATGGGTGGAACCTCGATACCACAGCTTCACTCCTCCGATCACTGCTGCAGACTCTGACTGCAAATGACGTCATCGACACAAGATGGCGGACCCTGGTCACTACAGTAACAATGCTGCTCCTCTAGACTTCACCGTAAATCATGTATTTAAACGTTCCCTGTGGCCAGAATAAGTTTTAAATTGAACTTGGTGAACTAGAAGCAGCGACACATAAAGTCACAGACGGTTTAGGGATTTTGTCGTGGTGCAGTGTGGACGCAGCAGAACAGACAGTTTACAGAGCCACAGTCCAGAGGCAGCGTTCCAGTTTCATCTAATCACTCATTTCCTCTCTCTCTGGATGTCGACTCCACCCTCGCTTCTACAGCAACGCCCCAGGGAGTGCACACGATATATATACACAGATATTCAGACACACACACACACGCACAGTAAAAGTCCCCATGCATGAGCGTCACCATCGATTGAACCCCGACAATCTATTTTGTGTGTTTTGTCCTTTGAACCCCACAAATGCAAATTTCCCATGATGCCATGCAGCTTGGGTGGGACTTTACTGTTAAAGCTCCTCCCCTGAACTGTAAATTGGGATTTTAACAGACTTTCCATTTCAGGATACACCACCACACACACCACAGATGGTTGTGTGTACTCTGACCACATCTGGAGGCCTCAGACTGAACATTTCATTTATCAGGAATGTGAGCGTAATGTGTGTGTGTGTGTGTCAGAGAGAGAAACGCCTTTGGCTAGAGTGAAATCAAATTAAATGGAGTCCTGCTGAAGGTCAACCCAGTGTGTGTGTGTGTGTGTGTGTGTGTGTGTGTGTGTGTGTGTGTGTGTCCCATCTGACAATTTGAAGTAAACATGTGTGGATAATGTCACATTATCTCAGTTCATCACACAGAAAAATTAAGTGATTGGATGCGACATGAATTCAGCCGTTAACACTGTTTCACTCACAGAGGAACTTGTTCACACCTCGTTTGTTTCAGACCTTCAGACTTTTCAGTTTAGTCTGAACATAAATATCAGGTGTGAAAGGTTCCTCAGACCAGAAGACGTGTTCTGGGTCTGGATCAGACTGAACCATGGTTCGGTTCGTTTGCAGAGTGAAAACACTTTTCTGGATAGTTTGGACCAATCACAGGAAGTAGAGACAATAGAAGAAGAAAAAGAAGAGGAAGCAGCTGCAGTCTTCACCTCCGACGATATGTTTGAAACAAGGACATTTGGTGCATTTGAACTAGTGTGGAGTACTGTAATACTGTAGAGTACTGTGGGGTACTGTAATACTGTGGAGTACTGTGGGGTACTGTAATACTGTGGAGTACTGCGCCTGAAGGTGATGATGCTAGAAGTAATACCATCATGATGTTACCATGGCAACCAAATGAAGCGCTTCATTCTTTCCTCCATTCAAACAGAAAGAACAACTGACAACACGCCCATGTCAAATGCCGTCTACAAACCAATCAGAGTCAAGTGACCTGACGACAGGACGTACGTATGTCAGACAAAATTATTAAGTCCCTAAATTACAATGTGAAACTAAAACTAACCAGATGAAATGAAACTCTGGAACAAACACATGAAGCAAAAAAGAAAAAATCTGATGGTTTGATTAAACCTCAACAGATCATGATACTGTTATTTTCTTCTGCAGCAGCCGGAGGAGTGATTTGATTTCCTCAGTAAACTGCGTCGTCTCCGTCATTTAACCTTTAACCTCCGCTGCTCTGTCTCTGCTCTGTCTCTGCTCCGTCTCTTTCCGCTGCCTCGTGAGACGTCTGTGAAAACAATTAGGCAGCGGCTCAGACTGCAGGTGATCTGGAGAGTGTTGTCGTCTGACAGGGACCAGACGATAAAGACAAACTCTCCTTCACAGTCAGATGAGCCACGATGTTTAACTCTTACAGATCCAGTTCTCTCCTCACATCACATCTAATCTGAGCAGAGCCTTGTTGGAAACGTGTTGGAAGAAATCCTTCTGAAGCAAATTATCACAGAGTTTTCATAAACACAGCTCACATATTTCATTCATGAGATATCACAGGTGTGTTTCTGCAGCTTGAACCTTATCTGATGAAACACACGAGCGTCAGTGAAGAAATAAAAGATGTGAGTTATTCCCCAGCTGCTTTGAACCCATCACAGACGATTTGTGTATGAACAGAAGAAAAACAGATGAAGAGCGAGAGATAAAGTTTCATGAGTGTTTGACCCCTGATGAGGTCAAGCCCGTTTAACTCGCCGTGACCCGGCTACACACACACACACACACACACACACACACACACACACACACACACACACACACACACACACACACACACACACACACACACACACACACACACACACACACACACACACACACACACACACACACACAGCTGTTGTCGGGTGAAAAACTATCTCCAATAAACGTCTTATTGTCAAAAATGTCCCAAATTAATTCCTGGATCCGACCCCTTGCTCCAGATTAGCACCCACATCCTTCCACTAAGGGTTGATCCATCCAGTAGTTTGTGTTTAACCTTGTTAACTAACAAACATGAATAAACAGAACCTCCATGGTGGAGGGAATTCAACCAGAGGTCGACCTCCGTCCTCAGCAGAGTGTTTATTTACTGGTTTTCACTAAGAAAGAGCAACATGTCCACATGTTTTTCTGGTGACAGACCTCAGCCACCATTTTACCAAGTTTGAAAATAGGTTCCCTCCCCTTCATCCGCTACATAGACAAGATGGCGACCGTTCCAATGTTAAACTCTCAAATTAGTAACAGTTCTCAGCCTACATCCACACTAACACCTTTTCATTTTCAAATCAAAACAACCTCCATTTTATCTCCATATCAGAAACAACCTCCGTCCACAATAACACACGTCACATGACCATTCACGTAAACTGGTCATGTGATGTAAACAGGAAGTAGATTGTTTCCTCTGCAGTTGGTTGCTTAGTTAAAGAAAAGTCTCAGTTTCTGTTCGTCCAGACTAAAACACAACCTGGAGTTTTCAAACTAAAACCAGACCAGCAGCGATAACAAGTCTCTGGATACCCGACCCACTTGTGTAACCGGGTTCGGACGAATATTTTTAAACGATTTTCTGGTTTGAGTCGAGTTTGGTTACAGCACGTTCCTGTCATCAGGGAAACAGAACAGCCGTCGGGTTTGGGCTCAGTTCGTTTTTCTTTTAGGCTCGAAAGTGTTCAGACGGAAAACTGCGACTTGATCCGTCCTCTAGTCTGAATGTACGAGAACTGACACGATCAAAAGCTGCAGAGAAAGACATTTAGTGACCCTTTTATTTTCACTCTTCTGTCTGCAGCAACGACAACTGATGCGTTTTGTTGAGGTGATGGTCGAATTCAACTCGCCTCTATATTTAGCTGAAGCTCTCCTCCTCCTCCTCCCTCGCTCCTTCCCACCCTCCCCTCTGTCGCACTGTTCCACTTCCTGTCTGCTGGACATTTTCCAGAACATTCCTCCCTCCCTCCTCTTCTTCACCCACGTCCAGGGAGGATGGTTCAGCTGGTGTGTTTCAGTCCTGTCCTCCTCACTCCTCTCACCTTCACCTCCTGGACACTCACTCCTCCTCATCCTCCTTTCAGTCTTCAACCCTCTGAACAGACAGTTTTGCTCAGAGTAATTTTAAAAATGCACAAATTATCCAGTCTCTGTTTACATTTCCTGCATTTTTGTCTCAGTTGTATTTTAAATCTAATTATCTTTGAAGGATGTCTCTTCTCCTCATCCCTCCTTCCCAAATCTTCCTGTTTCCTCTCTTTCACCTCCTTCCCCCTCTCTCTGGACCTCCTCCCTTCATCCATCACCCTCTCCCTCGCCTCCCCTCTGATCCTCTGGGCCTCGGGATGAAGTTTTCCCCTCCTTCTCAGTATAATCTCTTCAAGCCTGAGAGATGGAGTAGGGAGGAGGAGTAAACTGGGCCATCGCCTTCACAGTAAAACACCTAGTTTTCAGTTGATATTTTACTTTGAAAAGAGGCTTTTGGAGAGAGATGCTTCCATCTTTTCTTATGAGACAATCGAAGGAAAGAGGAAGCAAGGGAACACAACGAAAGTGATGAAAAAGAGGGAGGGTGAATGAAAGGAGTTTAAGGAAATGAGGAGTAAAAGAGGGCAGAGAAACAGAAGAGGAAAAGAACACAAGGAGGAACGAGTGAAATATTAAAGTAAGAGGGAGAAGGTGAGGAGAGGTGACTGCGGAGGAAGGAAGTGATGAAGGTGTGAGGGAAGGAGGTAGAGTCTGCAGTCGGAGAGGAGGAGGAGACGACTGGCCTCGTTTTCTACTCACCTCTCTGCTCTTAAAGGGACATTTCACCAAATCACACCTTTCTAACTTCTCAAGTTTTATAATTTCACTACATTTCCCAGAGTTCTGTCAAGAATACGAGCAGTTTGACAAAGAAGGTAAAGTGAGGGCTGCCTTTACCAGGAGAGACGTTTACCACAGACTTACTTTTACTTTATAACACACAAAAGGAAAGAAACACTGAAAATCATGAGATCCAGAGAAGCTTGAAGGAAAAGTGAAGCTGTTTAATGTAATCGTTTAATTCATTAAATGTCTAAAACAATAAATGGGGATGAGAATAATCCTGATTCCATTCAAATACCAAAGTTTTCATAAGACAGTGATAAAATATGAATATTTATATAAATCCCTTAAAGTTGTTAAATGTAAAATATCATCTAAACACTTGGGTGAGTGTGACCTTTGACCTCATGACCAGGGTTTAAAACTGATGGAGTCAAAGATAATGAGCCTGAACAGTTTTGATGCTACAAACTATAAACTGTAAATAAAGATCATTGGACGACACATCTCCTCCTGCAGACTTAACTTTTTGTCTTTACAGAGCAGGTTATTTTAAACTCTACTCTAAAATGCATGTGCAGGTTTTAAGACTTTATCCTCCAGTGTTTCTGTGAGAATATGTTATGTAATCTTTTTTTCCTCCTCTCCCGCAGAGCGCTGAGAAATAAAATACCAGGAGCAGTTTAATATTAGCCTGGTATTAAGACGATGAAGCCGAAAGCTCAGGACTGTGCACGTTATCTGAGACGCTGCAGCAGAGCCGATGATTTACAGCTCGTATCTCGCGCTGCGTCACACCAGCCAGGCTGAGCCAAGCTGCATCATCATCACCACCACCAGCGCTGCCACCTCCGCCACCAGAGAAGAGAAAATAATGCACCGCATTCATGTTTTCTGCAACAAGCATCAATTCACTTAAAACGCCCCTGCAGGTGATTTATGAGCAAAACACCCGAACCTGCTGACGGGGGAAGACTAAACATCTGGAGATGAACTGAGTGAACGGACGTGATCTGATCATTTTATTTATCATCAGTTTGTAAACGCCAGCTTCAGAGGGAACAACATGTAAAACCACCAGCTCCTGAAAACTCCTTGATCAGATGGATTGTAAAGATGCTGCGTTCAGTATTTGGTGTTTCTGCAGATTTAAACCACATTTCCCATAAAGATAACGACTTCCTGTCCCGTTCTCACATGCTCCGCCTCTTTTTTAAAGGCCTGTAAACAACAAACTGCAGATCTGCGTTTTTGACCACGTAACCAAACGTATTGAGGAAACGTATGCAGGGAAAATACGGGTCCCTCCTTGTGCCAAAAAGGAAAAAGTCACAGACACAAATACAGACCAGGATCGTGCAGACTCCAGGACACGTTGGCAGCAGCAAGCAAGAGATGGGCTGACCAAACAGTCTGGGCCAAGGTGCATTGTGGGTAATGAAGGCAGCAGGTTTCGACATCAAAGAAGAATATATGGAATAAAAATAATGATATGTAATATAATATACATCCCTGTTGCTATGGTAACACCTGTCATCCTTTCCATTTTCCAATTCTTTAGAGCTTCCTGAAACTTCATCGACAACTCATGTCGTAGAGCAACAAGCCCAAATCTGCAAATGTGCAAAGTCCTTGAAGTTACTACGTTTTTCTCTTTTGTGTTTGTTTGATGCTTGAATTCAAATCTTATTGATGTGAAAAAAATCTGGTTAAGATTGTGATTCTGCAAAACTGCAGAGATTTGAAATCTGTTGCAGTTTTTCCACACAGCAGATTAATTATGAAGGTTTATTCAACTGCAACGAGACAATTTAAAAGTTAAATCAATGATTTCTGGTGGACCTTCACCCCCCCCCCCCCACCTCTTCTTCCTCCACCAGTGTCCTTGAGTCTGAATCCCTGACCTTTGACCTCCCTGTGGGGGCAGGGTGTGAAATCCAACTTTTCTTACTAAGCAAAATAAAACCCATGATGTTTATCATGTTTATCATCAAAGTTACATCAGTGATACAGAGTTAGATTAAAAAAAAGGTTGAAACTTTATGGAAGACGGTTTGTTTAACGACAGCTGGAGCCACAGGACAACAACTCGACACCTTCATGTGACATTTTAAAGGCTCCGTCAACAAGTTGCCAAATGTTTCCCAGTTACTGCATCAAAGAAAAGAAGGGATGGGTGGGGGAGGACGACAAGAGAGAGGGGGAGGTGGTGATAAGGAGAAAAAGTGAGGTGATAAAGAGGATAATGAAGATATGTAGAGAAGGAGGAGAAAGAAGATAAATCAGGGAGGAAGGGATGAGAAAAAGAAAACAGGAGGAAAAGGGAGACGAAATGGAGAGAGCGAGGGAGGAGGAGGAGGAGAGAAAGCAGCAGCCCAGCCTGGATCTGATTACATAATTGCTCGACGGGATTTCAAACTGGGTCTGCGCAAAAAAAAAAGGGCTGAAAGCTGCAGCGTTACGCACAAACCTGCTGATTTTACAGTCGCACAACAAGAGCAGGGAAATGTGCCTCATCACTGCAGAGGAGGTCCAACTCCCACTGAGCAGAGGTTTCACCAAACTACGAGAAACCACAGACAGAGAGATGAGATCAGGGCAACATAATTCAAGTGTCAGGAGGAGAGAAGCTCTGAGGAATATTCTGGTGTTTCTGCTCCAGGCTGAGGTCGTTAGAGGAGACTACACAAACATCTACACAAACATCCACACTATCATCTACACACAAACATCCACACAAACATATACGCATCTACACAAACATATATACAAATATCTACTCAAACCTCCACATAAACATCCACACAAACATATACACATCCACTCAAACATCTACACAAACATCCACATAAACATCTACACAAACATCAACACTATCATCATCATCATAGTCTCCATCAGGGAGGAGATCCCTCAAACACTGACTCCATCAAAACAACAGCAGCTCTGGCGCACTGAAACAATCACACACACACACACACACACACACACACACACACACACACACACACACACACACACACACACACACACACACACAGACACAGACTCACACTGAAACACACACTCAGTTCAACAACACGATGGAGAGGGAGAGCGGGGTGAAGCCCAGAGACGCAGCCGACAGAGGGGCTCTCTGTCCGGGCTTCTCTCTGCGCCCAGAGCCGCTGCAGCTCCAGAACCTCCACCCTGTGGTCCGCAGAGAAAAACCCGGGATATCAGCCTCTAACCCGGGATATCAGCCTCTAACCCGGGACATCGGCAGGATGTGGATGCTTCGCAACCCGCGGAAACAATCAAACAAATCCGTGCACACGCTTGACTGAAAACCAAACGGCCCGGCTCGGCTCAGCTCGGTTCGGCTGAGCTCGGATCGGCTCGGACCGGGTTCACACTCACCTAGAGGCCGACAGAAGTGCAGCGGGGTCCCGCTCGGAGTGAAGGACGGTGACCGTGCAGCTCGAGGAGAAAACACGGAGCAGAGGATCTTCAAATCAACCGACCTCCTCCTCCTCCTCTTCATCACCCCGCCCTGCGAGGCTGGACACACCGGGGCGCTCCATTCAGACACCGGCAGCAGCGAGGGGGGTGGGGCGGTGCTACAGCATGACACAAATCTTACACATAGACAAAAACACTCACTCACACACACACACTAACACACACACACACACACTAACACACACACACACACACACTAACACACACACACACGATGAGTAGACAAATAAAAATTATTATTATACTAATAAATGTTCAAACTCATGATTTTAATGCAAAATTACTGATTAAAGTATCAAATCTTCACGTCGAAGATATTATGATTACTATTATTTGTATTGAATAATTACATTAAACACTTTTATGTCGATGATCAATTTATTAGTTAATCAACAAACTATTTCATTAATACATAAACAGTATTTTATGTGTAAAACCACCAATATAAACTAAAGTGGTTTATGATTTATGAATTTAGCTACAGGAGCCTGTGAGGTCAAACTGAGAACTGTGTAGAAAAAATACATATTTGCCTCGTCATCATTTCTTCTTCCTCCAACAGTAAATTAATGAAAAATAAAAGTGACTTTGCATTTTCAGGCTCCTCATACACGACAGTCTCCACCCCTCTGGGCTGCAGTGGAAAAGATATGAAGTGCTCCCAGCTCCTCCACCGTGAGAGGCGGGGAGAATCAGTCAGATGGAGGGAGAGAGGGAGGAGGGGAGGAGGGATGGAGAGAGGGAGGAGGGGAGGAGGGATGGAGGGATGGAGGGAGGGATGGTGGGATGAACAAAAGGTGCAGCTTCCTGAAACCTGGATTTAATTTCTGGACACAGTTTAGTGTACATGTCATTCTGAGGAGGGGGGGTCATTGATTTGAAGTTATGAGGCCACCAGTTCGTAACAGGTGAACGGGAAACTTCCCTGGGCCCCCGGGCAGCAACACTTGTGAAGGGGCCCCCCTGAATCTCTTGGCCCCCAAAGAGCCTCAGAACGGCCCTGAACAACAAGATGGATGATTGTTTCGTCTCACGTTACTTCTTTAGAAGTTGCACTTACACACAACAGAGAGGAAGCCGTTTGCAAAGATAAAACAAACGCACTCGTCGAAAACACTTTGAGTGACTAAAAGGTTCTGATGTTATTCTGTGAATGTCATTTCTTTTATAAAAGATCAAATCTGAAGAGGAAAGAAATGAAGAAAAGATGCAGTTTGTGTTAAATGTCAGTTTTTCTTTCACGGTAAAGTTGGACTCTACTCCAACATGTTGCCTGGCAACAGCTGGCTATCATCAGCACCCACTCAGGTGTGTATGTGTGTCTGTGTGTTTGTGTGTGCATGTGTGTGTGTGTGTGTGTGTGTCATGATGAATAACACTAACTGTGTGGGCAGTTAAAGTGCTTGGCAGATTTTCAGAGAGAAAACAGATGGAAGGAGCAGAGAAAGGGAGGAGGAGAGAAGGAGAGAAGGGGTGTAGAAGAGAGGACAGAGGAGAGGACAGAGGAGAGGAAGGAGACGAGGAAGGAGAGCAGGAAAGAGAAGGCAGCAACTTTTCTTTTTTCTCGCTCTCTTACACAAACACTTTCAGACAGAGTAACGTTTCCATGGTGAACACTACGGGATGCCAAGCTGGTTGCTGGGAGAGGAAGAAGAGGAGGAAGAAGAGGAGGAAGAAGAGGAGGAGGTCGAGGTCGGGGGATTTTTTCCAGTGACTGAAGTGTGTGGGCGCTCTCTCTCTCTCTCTCTCTGCACCATGTGTGTGGGGGTGGCTGTATTATTATATGTATTATTAGCATTATTCATACATCTTGTATCTGCAGCAGCTTCTCAGTGGGTTTGTGTTGCAGGTGAAAGAGAAACATGGACCCAGTTGAGAACCATCGCACAGCAGCTCAGTAGATATTGACATGTTTACGTCCTTAATGTCATCACGTATGTTTTTGTGTGTCTTGATACTTTGTCATTTTTACATTTAGTGTTAAATCTTCAGTTTTTTACACTAAAGTCAGTTTTCAGGCAACAGGGTGCGGGTGATGCTCTTGAGCCTTTTGCACCAGGCGAGTTTTCTCCTGAGTCGCGGAGGCTGGAGTGAAACCTTTTTTTACATCAGTGAAAAACAACGAGGGAATTCACTTTTACAGACAATAACTCTCCTGACGTGGATCTGATTCACATGTTTTATAAAAACAAGTTTACTTTGTTTCGGCAGGAAAAGTGTAAATACAAACATCAGCCAGGAAATTACAGAAATCAATCTGGATGCAGCTAAAACTCAAGTTATTATGTCAACTTTTTAATTATGAATTCTCACGTATTGATCTGATTGACGAGTGGTTGAGGTGAATTTGTCTGTTCAGGATCAGAGCTGAGTCCAGATGAAGAAACTATCACGTCCGAGGTCAAAGAGTTTAAAAACCGCTTTGAACAGCCACGTTCAAACAGCGTCTGCAAACACAGACACACACACACACACACACACACACACACACACACTCAGACGCTGTGAGAAACTCTTTGCTCGTCCCAGACGCTCGGACCCGTGAGGGTGGAGACGCGATATTGTTTAAATATTTGGACAACGTGCACGTTTTCGGACACGCTGACATCCATCGTCAAACAACAGGACAAACAAAAAGAAACTACAGTCAAGCATCAACCCTCCGTGACGTCAGCTGTTGGTTTGCGAGCCGGTGAGGCATCAGTTCGACATTTTGTTTTCTTGAAACCATATTTGGAGGAGCAGGGGCGGAGCCTAACTGAGAGCACAAAGACACTGCACGCCCATCTGCACTCATTGGACGGTACTAGCTGTCAATCACACTATGAAAGTAGAGAGTGCGACATAAACTCCTTAGGAAAAATTTTACCGACGTTATAAAGTGAGAAGTCATTTTCTCATAGATTTCTAAAGAAATAACTAGTGGAGTCGCCCCCTGCTGGTCACTACACACAATACGGGTTTCAGGCACTTTTGCATTGGCTTCACTTTTTGGAGCAGGTGTCTGCAGCCATGTTTATACAGTCTATGATTGTGTCGACTGAAATGACCATGAAGACTAATCACACCTCTGGAGGTCGGACTGTTGCCTCAGACTCTGAGTCCAGCTGCTGCAGGCGTTCCTAATAAACTGACAATGTTCAGTTTCTATGTGTACAGAGGCTTCAGGAGAATTAAAGGGACAGAGAGCTGCTGAGATTATACTCCATCACCCCTCCTCTTCCTCTTCCTCCTCCTCCTCCGCTCTCACACACACACACACACACAGTTTGCATGACAGTGATGAAGGGTCAGCTGTCTGTCCAGTGTGTGTGTGTGTGTGTGTGTGTGTGTGTGTGTGTGTGTGTTAGTGTTATGTAAGTATGTCATTACTTTAAGATCCCAACAACTAACACCTCCGCCTCTCGTGTCCTGATTGTGTGTGTGTGAGTAATGTCTTAAGGCGAGTTGGCATGACGACAAGGCGTTCTTTTCCTCGGGGAGCTGGTCTCTGAGCGCACACACACACACAAACACACACACACACACACACACACTCTCTGTTCCTGCTGTGTCAGGGTTTTTCGTTGCCGTGGCAGCCGATCAGGAATTCCCCTCGCTGTGATTTAATTGGATCAGATGGCAGGTGATCGGGTCACGTGACGTTGCGTAAAACGACACCTGTCGCTGGGTTGTGTTTGTTTACATCACACAGTGACATCAGACTGTAATCACATGTGGTTTATAGACACTGTGGCTTTAACAGCAGTGGATCTGACTGTTGACGCCTCTGATGTACAATAAACAATAAATTATTAACAAACAGTAATTTATCTATGAACGTATTTTAGACGAGTTTATATTAATTTAACAACAATCTATTTCCCCATACATTCATTATAGGAGAGAAACAAACAGCCTGAAACAACGTATACTTATAACACACATGTTTTAACTGTGTTTCTTTCTCCAGGACTTCAGGGTGCGTTTGGTTTTGTGGTCAGAAGCGAGTGTTGAAGCCGGAGAGCTCCAGCTTGTTGATGGACCTCTGGTTGCTGAAGGAAGCTCTGGTGATACGACTGGACGGACTTCCTTCTTTACTCAGCCACACCTTCCTGTGGACCACACACAGGGAGAAGACATCTTGAGCTCATGACATTGTTAACAATCAGAAACACAACACATGCAAATACAGAAACACAAATTGCGAAAGCGTGACCAGAAGTATTTCCAGAGGAAGCAACAGCTGGTTCGTGCTTAAACACTGCAGCTGCTCAGGTAACGTTTAAACCGCATGGATCTCAACTCTCGTCTTCATGAAGCTCCACAAGAAGTTTGAGGTATTTTAGAATCAAACCGACGGATCGACGTCATGGGAAAAAATGTAGACACAAAAAAAAACACAACCAGCCAAGTGGGGATCAAGCCAACATCTGGACGACCAGGAAAATACAAACACTGCCTCAGTTATATATAACCCCCCAAAAAATCTGAGTCTGAGCTGCAGCAGGAAGAGTTTCACCACCATCCGTGTGTGTGTGTGTGTGTGTAGATTAGAGGAGATTGCAGAGGATCAGGGTCACATCCATCCCAGCCAGAAAGATAGAGCGAGCCATAGAGAGAGAGAGAGAGAGAGAGAGAGAGAGAGAGAGAGAGAGAGAGAGAGAGTTTTTGAAAGTGTCCTACTTTTCGTTTTTTTTGGCAAAAACACTTCTACCTCTACAACTGACCCATTACTCTACTGTACACACACACACACACACACACACACACACACACACACACACACACACACACACACACACACACACACACACACACACACACGCACACACACACACACAGCTTAGTGTTAAGTCTCCAGCAGCTGATGTTGGTTTTTAATCTGCTTCTGTTTTTCCTCTAAAACAACAAACTTGTCGTGTTTTAAATTTCTGATCAAAACAAACAAAAACAAAAAAAGAAAAGTTTCTGCTCATTGAAATTCACGAGGGAAGAAAAACTTCATGTTTGAACCACAGACTGTGAATAAAGATGGACGACATGACGGCTCACAAAAGTGAAGCCAAATCATCAGGAGCACCCCCTGGTGGCTGGCTGCAGCATAGGTTATAAGCCCGCCTCCTCCATGTTAATAGAGGGGACATGGAATACAAAAATCGGAGTATTTCTTATCACATTGATGTTTGTTCTCCTGATTGGTCCACCCAGTGTTTCCGCTCTCCTGCAGCAGGAAGCTTTAATTTATGTGATGTGAACTTTCACAGTTTTTAAAAGGGCGACTTAAAGTAAAGAAATGACAGATTTCAACAATAAAGTCATTCTCCTCCATCCTCTTCATTCCTCCACTCTCTTCTCTCTCTTCTTCTACATCCTTCAGTTTTATTTCTGAGCTGCTTGTCTCTGGGAAACTGTTTTTATTCTCAGAGGAGAAAAAGTAGAATCCTCCCACTCGTTCACCTTCCACCAGCTCTCTGTCTCTCTCTCTTTCCTTCCAACCACTTCTCACTTTCACTACTCTCCTTCCTCCTCCCTCCCTCCCTCTCTCTCTCTTTATCCACAGGAACAGCTGCCTCCTGTTTCCCAGGCCCGACAGGAAGTGAGGTCGTGGTGAAAGTGGAGTCGACAGGAAGGACGCGAGAAGGAGCAAAGTAACACGGAAAGGATTCCTGATATAATGGAAGGAAATAGTTGGAGTTAGATAGTGTCAGTGTGTGAGTGAGTGTGTGTGTGTGTGTGTGTGTGTGTGTGTGTGTGTGTGTGTGTGTGTGTGTGTGTGTGTGTGTGTGTGTGTGTGTGTGTGTGTGTGAGGTAATAGAGCAGCAGATCCCTGGAGACAGTTACGTCCTCTAAATGAAGCGTCCACACCCTGGTGACATCACTTCCTTCCAACAGAGACGTCAGAACACAATGAGCTTCAGTTCAATGATCGATTATTGTTTATTGATATTAGATCCGTTTGTGTTAATATCAGATAATTAATGCAACAGCTGATGAACTAGGATTGAATCAGATCCAAGAGGAAAAGATCTTTTCTCTCAAGTATCTGTGTTGAATAGAAGACGTGAGGATAAAAACTGTGACGTAAATCTGACATCATGAGACGATTAAAGGAACAAGAAAGACCGAAATATATTTCTGATACAAATGATGTTTACATTTTCACATCTGTGTCAAATCTGTTTTTATGTCAAATATCTGATTCCTAAAGTTTCACAGATTCAACCTTCTGACATCAACTGAGAAAAAATGTATAAACCCTAAAATCAACCTCAACAGACACAAATTGTATTTAAATGATTTTACATCACACGTCTTATTTTTTCTAACTCGTCTTCAATGGTTATTCATAATTTTTTTTAATATATTGTAACAATCCCTATTCACTTTATCAAAGGTAATTAAATGGAAAAACTAAAAACTGAAGACGACTGAGGCTTTATTATTATAATACCATATAATAGTGATTTACACGTCTCAAACTAGAATTTTGTGCCTAAGATTCACTTTTTACATATGAAAATGTCATAATTAGGTAGAAATATTGTGATAATAACAGGACCATAAAGGAACTTTTATAATTATTCTTATTTTGACTTGTTTAACTGACATTTGCTTTCACTGGTTTACTCCTCTGCTGTATCTAAATGTGTTTCTGAGATTTATTTAGTATTAAAATGTTGTCTTTTTCTCAGGAAACTGTAAGAAGGTAAATGGTGCCACCTAGTGGCTGACAAACAGTATCACCACAGCTGCTCAGTGTTGATATCAGACTTTAAAACAGCCTCAGAAACTCATCTCACTTCATTCTGGTGTTAATAAAATAAATAAACCATCAGAAAGTGAGTGTTCAGAGTTTTTCTTTACTTCGACCACACGTCCAGATGTGCAGAGATTTTCTCAGTTTCTTGAAAAAGACAGATGTTGTATTTTGGTGATTTGGTGTAAAGGTCTGTACTCACATCTCCTCCACCAGGTCTGCAGGACCCTGGACTTGTCCCAGCACCGTCCCACTGTGGGTGTTCTTCACCCAGCCGACCAGGCCCAGCCGCAGACCCTCCTGCTCTGTGTACTGAAGAGACAGAAATATTATTCAACTGGTTCAATAAAACTGAACTCGATACCAGAAACAAATCACTGAGAAAATCCTCAAAGCAGGAGGAACAGACCCAACTGATCTGATCTGTTCTGATCCACAGAGCTAAACTCTGACGTCAGCATATTTAAAGTTCCTCTTCTGTTATTGATTAAACAAAGAAATTCAGAGCTGCAGACTCTTCAGAGAAAAGCATCAGAAAAACAATGATTTATATATTTTCTTCAACATTTTTATACTGTTTAAGACAAATTATTTGAGGAATAACGGGAAGTTTGGAGATTGGAACGATGCAGTTTGGCCCCTCAGGTCCCTTTTCACCTGAGGTCCCTTCACCTGAGGTCTTTTCACCTGAGGGGCCCCAACATCCCTTGAAACGACTGGAAACAAAGACTGATGTGAACTGAAATGTGTGTTTGGGACAAAGGTTCAGGAGAAACTCACCATTCTGAAACAGACTCCTGTGGAAACAACAAGAGACACAAGTAAAGACACAATGAATTCCAATATGTCATGAAGATAGGAGAAATTCACTTCAACACATTCAGAGGATTCATTTACTGTCATGAAACATAAGAGCTGTTTGGATTTCCACTGGTTAAAATAAGCAGCTCACTGTGTTTTCAGGTGAGTTTGCAATAATTTTGCTGCAGAGCTGCAGTGAACGTGCAGTGAAATCCTGCTGCACAGCTGAGTCTGTTCCTAAAATAAGAAGCAACGTATCATCTTACAGCCTCGACTCGGACACAGCAGAGAAGAGAGGAAGAGGAGGAGGAGGAGGAGGAGAGAAACATACGGACCCTGAACGTGACCGAAGATTTCAAAATCCACCGACGCCAGTTTCCCTCCTGCTGCTTCAGACATAATGAGAGAGAAACACAGGGAGAACAGAAGAGGGAGTGAAGGCCTCCGCTCGCTCTCTCTCTCCCTCCTCCTCACCCACATGTTCACCCGGGTCTGATGGTCTCTGTAGTCCAGAAGAACTACAGCTACACCGACTCACAGTAACTGACACAGAGGCACTGACACAGACTGACACAACAAAGACAATCACAGCAACCAAATGAAACTTCTCAGATGAAACTGGATAAACCTGTTTTATAATGTGATGTGGTTTTTATAAACTATATAAGAATAAAACGTCTGAAGTGTCTCTTCCTCCAGGTTCTGGTTCTTCATGAAAACATCTGGACTGACTTCACGTTATTTAACACGTAACTGAAGAAGGTTTCAGAAGCTAAAACACCAGATTCCTTCATACGACACAAACTATAAATAATAAGAAGTAAACATGACGAGAGACTTTGTTAAAAACATGTACAGTGTTTGATTGTCCACTAGATGTCACTCACAGCTCAATAAATCCAGCAGGGGAGCCTCCACTGTAAATTACACACACACACACACACACACACATAGAGAACACTGTATATATACTGTATGCTATTTACTTGTACTGTACAAATACACTGTATGTACAGTATATGTGTGCATGAATATATACTGTATGTACTGTGTGTACAGTATACATGTACTGTGTACATGTAATAATAACAGAAATAACCGTAAATATATATATAAAACAGCTGTTACAAAGGGCTTCTAAAATAAAAACAAGAATACATGAAGAAGCAAAATAATAATTAAACTACATCATAAAAAAATTAAGTCAAAGGATGAAATAATGTATGTCTGTATGTATGTATACTGGTTGTATGTTATATGTATGTATGTATGTATGTATACTGTATGTCATGAACGGTGTGAACAGGTACAGTATGATACATGTATGTATGTATGTATGTGTCCAGACCATCTAGGAACAGAGTGATTAGACCATAATGTCTCAGTTTAAGCCTTTTCAATACCACATAACACACTATAATCTCTATACACACACACACACATACACACACACACACACACACACACACACACACACACACTCTACAATTAGGGCAAAACATACACAGACTGTAACACCCCCACCCACCCCAACACACACTCTAATATGTGTTCTAATCTGTGTGTGTGTGTCAAAACAAACACCAGAATCTAAAGAGGCTGTAAATCCAACACACTGCTCACATGTGTGTTCCTCACTGTGTCCATCTGCACAAAACACACAACACCACAGTGTAGTAGTGTTGTAGTAGTTAAATATGAGACGTGATAGATGCTGATTTAAGGGTAAAACAACCACATTTGATATTTTATGACATAAAATAAAGTAAAAAGACTAAATTCAGACTCAGAGACTCAGAGAAAAAAATGAAGCAGCTCAGTTAACGGCTCGTCGGTTTGAATCCTGAAGGACGCTCATCCTAACTGGAGCCAGAAGGTCAGAATGTACAGGAACATCAAGTACAGAGGCTGCACGCTTTAACACACACACACACACACACACAGACACACAAAGACACACACACACACAGTACAGATACAGTGAGCATATACAATTTTATTTTTTACCCAGAACATGTTAGCAGATGGTACAAGAAAGTAGACGTTAAACAAAATGTTTGTCTAAGATGGTTTCTGTCATTTTATGTAGTTCTGATCACACTGATGTTTGTTCATGTTTCTGATGAATTTGGTTTTAATTAGTTAATTGATTCTATAACTGCACAGACTCCAATTGACGTCAAAGACACAAGATGGCGGCGCCCGTATCCGAGATATTATGGCTTCCTTTCTGGACAGTGGCAGTTTGTTTATTTATTTACAGTCTGAGTTAAACCACGACAAGGTTCATTATATCTGTGGCTGAGACGGAGACTCAAGAGACAACAATCACAGCTCATTACGTTGAATTAGCTTCACCTCTGTGTTCTCGCTCTGAACACATACCAGTGCTGGTCCTGTTCACGGTGTCGTACACGACCACGACCACAGGAAACTGGGGGCTGAGCTCTCTCTCTCTCTCTCTCTCTCTCTCTCTCTCTCTCTCTCTCTCTCTCTCTCTCTCTCTCTCCCCCTCTCTCTCTCTCTCTCTCCCCCTCTCTCTCTCTCTCCCTCTCTGCCGTGGGCTGGTGTTGTGCTGACAGCTGCAGCCTCTGACATGAAGCCAAGATGATCGCTCCTGTAGAAATATTTACTACACACAACCACAACATACACACACACACGCACACACACAAAGACACACACAGAGAGAGAGAGAGAGAGAGACCTACGCTGCAGAGCCACACACTCATAAATGTAGAGCATATGTATCCCTAGACACACACACACACACACACACAGACACACACACACTTTACTGTACAAACTGGAAGGACACTCTGAACTCACATTCCTCCACCAAAGCTGATTGGCCACGTTATCACCACATTGCTTGAACATGTAGATCAGATGAATCCAGATCAGGATCCAGATCCACACCAAATGTCACCTGTTCACATGTATGATCGCTCTTCACACGCCTGATGTGGTCTTTCAGTTTCAGTTCAGCATCTTCAGTTTCTTGTCATTATCACCATCATCTTCGCTTCAAGACGCTTTTCAGAAACAAGACTCAGAATATATCACAATTAATGTGTAATGATGCAACATCGGTTGTTCCTCACCTGTAACATCAAGGACAAAGTGTGTGTGTGTGTGTGTTTGTGTGTTTGTGTGTGAGAGAGTATTTACTATTCCATTCAAGTGAGTCAATCTATGCGTCCATACTGTACATGGGCATCTGCTGTGTGTGTGCAGCCAAATGAGTGTGTGACGTAGTGCATGTGTCCACGTGCCTTGTGTACGTGTGTTCACACTTGTCCCTGTGTGTGTGTGTGTGTGTGTGTGTGTGTGTGTGTGTGTGTGTGTGTGTGTGTGTGTGTGTGTGTGTGTGTGTGTTTACACTTGGATGAGCCTTCTGTTCGGCGTGCAGTCGCTCCCAGTGAGCTGGGTTTTTAGGTCGCAGTGTTCTTTCTGCCGCAGCCGCACACACGCGCAC